>NC_053028.1:479123769-479367415 GCF_003073215.2 Triticum urartu
TTAAAGATCTCTTGTCTGATAATATTGATGGGCATGTTATTCATTTCCTTGATGAGACTGCTAGAATTGCTAAACCTTGTGCTAAAGATAAAAACAGACCAGTGATAGGCATGCCTGTTATTTCTGTTAAAATAGGAGATCATTGTTATCATGGCTTATGTGATATGGGTGCTAGTGCTAGCGCAATACCTTATTCCTTATACAAAGAAATTATGCATGATATTGCACCTGCTGAGATAGAAGATATTGATGTCACAATTAAACTTGCCAATAGAGATACTATTTCACCAATGGGAATTGTTAGAGATGTTGAAGTCTTGTGTGGGAAAACTAAATATCCTGCTGATTTTCTTGTTCTTGGTTCCCCACAAGATAGCTTTTGTCCCATTATATTTGGTAGACCCTTCTTAAATACTGTTAATGCTACCATAGATTGCAAAAGGGATGTTGTTACTATCGGTTTAGATGATATGACTCATGAATTTAATTTCTCTAAATTTAGTAGACAACACCGTGAAGAAGAATTACCTAGTAAGGATGAAATTATTGGTCTTGCTTCTATTGTCGTACCTCCTAGTGATCCTTTAGAACAATATTTGCTAGACCATGAAAATGATATGTTTATGAATGAAAGAAGGGAAATAGACGAAGTATTCTTTAAACAGGAACCTATTCTGAAAAACAATTTGCTTGTTGAAATCCTAGGGGATCCTCCTCCACCCAAGGGTGACCCCGTGTTTGAGCTTAAACCGTTACCTGATACTCTTAAATGTGCTTATCTTGATGAGAAAAAGATATATCCTGTTATTATTAGTGCTAACCTTTCAGAGCATGAGGAAGAGAGATTATTGAAAACTCTGAAAAAGCACCATGCTGCTATTGGGTATACTCTTGATGATCTTAAGGGCATTAGTCCCACTCTATGTCAACATAAAATAAATTTGGAAGAAGATGCTAAACAGTTCGTGATCATCAACGACGGCTGAATCCTAAAATGAAAGAAGTGGTAAGAAAGGAATTACTAAAGCTCCTTGAGGCAGGTATAATCTATCCCGTTGCTGATAGTCAGTGGGTAAGTCTTGTCCATTGTGTCCCTAAGAAGGGAGGTATTACTGTCGTTCCTAATGATAAAGATGAATTGATTCCTCAAAGAATTATTACAGGTTATAGGATGGTAATTGATTTCCGCAAATTAAATAAGGCTACTAAAAAGGATCATTACCCCTTACCTTTTATCGATCAAATGCTAGAAAGATTATCCAAACATACACATTTTTGCTTTCTAGATGATTATTCTGGTTTCTCTCAAATACCTGTGTCAGCCAAAGATCAATCAAAGACTACTTTTACTTGCCCTTTTGGTACTTTTGCTTATAGACGTGTGCATTTTGGTCTATGTAATGCACCTGCTACCTTTCAAAGATGCATGATGGCTATATTCTCTGACTTTTGTGAAAAGATTTGTGAGGTTTTCATGGACGATTTCTCCGTCTATGGATCTTCTTTTGATGATTGCTTGAGCAACCTTGATCGAGTTTTGCAGAGATGTGAAGAAACTAATCTTGTCTTGAATTGGGAGAAGTGCCACTTTATGGTTAATGAAGGTATTGTCTTGGGGTATAAAGTTTCTGAAAGAGGTGTTGAAGTTGATAAAGCCAAAGTTGATGCTATTGAAAAGATGCCATGTCCCAAGGACATCAAAGGTACAAGAAGTTTCCTTGCTCATGCCGGATTTTATAGGAGGTTCATTAAGGACTTCTCAAAAAATTCTAGGCCTTTGACTAATTTATTACAGAAAGATATACCATTTGTCTTTGATGATGATTGTGTAAAAGCATTTGAAATACTTAAGAAAGCATTGATCTCTGCACCTATTGTTCAGCCACCTGATTGGAATTTGCCCTTTGAAATTATGTGTGATGCTAGTGATTATGCTGTAGGTGCTGTTCTAGGACAAAGAGTTGATAAGAAATTAAATTTTATTCAATATGCTAGTAAAACCCTAGACAATGCCCAAACAAATTATGCTACTACTGAAAAAGAATTCTTAGCGGTTGTGTTTGCTTGTGATAAGTTCAGACCTTATATTGTTGATTCTAAAGTAACTATTCACACTGATCATGCTGCTATTAAATATCTTATGGAAAAGAAAGATACTAAACCTAGAATTATTAGATGGGTTCTCTCGCTACAAGAATTTGACTTACATATCGTTGATAGAAAGGGAGCTGAGAACCCCGTTGCAGACAACTTGTCTAGGTTAGAAAATGTGCTTGATGACCCACTTCCTATTGATGATAGCTTTCCTGATGAGAAATTAAATGTCATAAATGCTTCTCATACTGCTCCATGGTATGTTGATTATGCTAATTACATTGTTGCTAAGTTTATACCACCTAGTTTCACATACCAGCAAAAGAAAAAGTTCTTCTATGATTTGAGGCATTACTTTTGGGATGACCCACATCTTTATAAAGAAGGAGTAGATGGTGTTATTAGACGTTGTGTACCTGAGCATGAACAGGAATAGATCCTACGCAAGTGTCACTCCGGAGCTTATGGAGGACACCATGCTGGAGATAGAACTGCACATAAGGTATTGCAATCTGGTTTTATTGGCCTACTCTCTTCAAGGATGCCCGTAAGTTTGTCTTATCTTGTGATGAATGTCAAAGAATTGGTAATATTAGTAGACGTCAAGAAATGCCTATGAACTATTCACTCATTATTGAACCATTTGATGTTTGGGTCTTTGACTATATGGGACCCTTTCCTTCCTCTAATGGATATACACATATTGTAGTTGTTGTTGATTACGTTACTAAGTGGGTAGAAGCTATTCCAAGTAGTAGTGCTGATCATAACACTTCTATTAAAATGCTTAAAGAAGTTATTTTTCCAAGATTTGGAGTCCCTAGATATTTAGACTGATGGTGGTTCACATTTTATTCATGGTGCTTTCCGTAAAATGCTTGCTAAATATGATGTTAACCATAGAATTGCATCTCCTTATCATCCTCAGTCTAGTGGTCAAGTAGAATTGAGTAATAGAGAGCTCAAATTAATTTTGCAAAAGACTGTTAATAGATCTAGAAAAAATTGGTCCAAGAAACTTGATGATGCATTATGGGCCTCTAGAACTGCATATAAAAATCCTATGGGTATGTCTCCGTATAAAATGGTTTATGGAAAAGCATGTCACTTACCTCTCGAACTAGAACACAAGGCATATTGGGCTATTAAAGAACTCAATTATCATTTCAAACTTGCCGGTGAGAAGAGGTTATTTGATATTAGCTCACTTGATGAATGGAGAACCCAAGCCTATGAAAATGCTAAGTTGTTTAAAGAAAAAAATTAAAAGATGGCATGACAAAAGGATACAAAAGTGTGATTTTAATGTAGGTGATTATGTATTGCTATACAACTCTCGTTTAAGATTTTTTGCAGGAAAACTTCTCTCTAAATGGGAAGGTCCTTACGTTATCGAGGAGGTCTATCGTTCCGGTGCCATAAAAATCAACAACTTCGAAGGCACAAATCTGAAGGTGGTGAACGGTCAAAGAATCAAACATTATATCTCAGGTAATCCCATAAATGTTGAAACCAATGTTATTGAAACCGTAACCCCGGAGGAATACATAAGGGACACTTTTTGGAACATTTCAGACTCCGAAAAGGAATAGGTATGTGGTACGGTAAGTAAACCGACTCCAAAAAAATTTTAAGGCAATATTTGTCCGTTTTGGAATATTTAGAAAAATAGAAAAAGAAAAAGCAGTCCGGGAAGGACATGAGGGCTCCACGAGGGTGGAGGGCGCGCCCTACCCCCTTGGGCGCGCCCCCTACCTCGTGGGCACCTCGTGTGCTCCCCGGACTCCGTTTCCGTACACGACACGTATTTTGGTCGGTAAAAATTCATTATATAATCTCCCGGGGGTTTTGACTCCCGTACCACACAATTATCTTCTGTTTGTGTTTCGAGCTGTTTCTGTTGCAGATTAGAGCAAGATGTCTTCGCAAGAGTCAGTCGGGGAGAGTCGGGTGTCTCATCTGGCACCGAGATCAATGGCAAACAACAATGTTGACCCCTTTGGGCCGGCAACAGAGGAAGAGATGGAGGCTGAATTGAAGAGGATAGATGCCATGGAAGAGGATCAAGAAGTCACTTCCCGCTTCCGAGCTGGACTCACAATGGGAGAACTTCAGAGCTCGGCTATTCCAAATTTGGTTATCCCTTCCAATGTTAGATTTCTTTCTTATGAGAATATGAGAAGGAGTGTCACTGGTTCTCCCGCAGCTATGCAGCACCCTTGGGTGCAGGGAGCTTTGGCTGCTACAGGAAAACTCCAAAAGGAAATAATGGACCTCAAGCAGCAAGTCACTAAGCTCGAGGAGGAGAATCGTATCGTGAGGGGCATCATCGCCAAGAATATCACATCACCATCCCCGAAAAGAGAAACATAATCACATGGGTATGGGCACTCCCCTTGGCAACTGCCAAGCTTGGGGAGTGCCCCGGTATCGTATCACCATCACTTCTATTTTTACTATTTTTCTTAGTTCGATCCTTTTGGTAATATCTTTATCTAGTAGAATAAAAGTTCTTAGTATGATCTAGTTGTGAGTTTTGCTTTATAATCCTTCTATGTAATCGAGTCCGTGAGCTATATATATAATAAAGATTAGTGTTGAGTCAAGGGCTTGATTATTTTGCCATGATCCTAAGTGAATAAAAGAAAAGAGAAAGAAATAAAAAGAAACAAAGAGATCATATGGATCTCATGGAGAGTAATGAGCTCACATAGAAAAGGTATGATGAATAAAAGTTATTGAGAGTTGACAAACATAGTTTTGGTCATCATTGCAATTAATAGGAAGTAATAAATAAAAAGAGGTCTTCACATATAGATATACTATCTTGGACATCTTTTATGATTGTGAGCACTCATTAAAATATGACATGCTAAAAGAGTTGACGTTGGACAAGGAAGACAACGTAATGGGTTATGTTTTCTTACATCTGAGATAAATTATATTGTCATGGATCATCCAACATGGTTGAGCTTGCCTTTCCCCCTCGTGCTAGCCAAATTCATCGCACCAAGTAGAGATACTACTTGTGCTTCCAAATACCCTTAAACCAGTTTTGCCATGAGAGTCCACCATACCTACCTATGGATTGAGTAAGGTCCTCTAAGTAAGTTGTCATCGGTGCAAGCAATAAAAATTGTTCTCTAAATATGTATGACTTATTAGTGTGGGAGAAAATAAACTTTATACAATCGTGTGATATGGAAGAAATAAAAGTGACAAACTGCATAATAAAGGTCCATATCACAAGTGGCAATATAAAGTGACGTTCTTTCGCATTAAGATTTTGTGCATCCAACCATAAAAGCGCATGACAACCTCTGCTTCCCTCTGCGAAGGGCCTATCTTTTACTGTTATCTCCCACCTTACATAAGAGTCGTGGTGATATTCACCCTTCCTTTTTACATTTTTATCCTTTGGCAAACACAGTATGTTGGAAAGATCCTGGTATATATGGCTAATTGGATGTGAGTTTTCATGAACTATTATTGTTGACATTACCCTTGAGGTAAAACGTTGGGAGGCAAAACTATATGCCCCTATCTTTCTCTATGTCCGATTAAAACTCCATACCCATAAGTATTGCGTGAGTATCAGCAATTGTGAAAGACTATATGATAGTTGAGTATGTGGACTTGCTGAAAAGCTCTTATACATTGACTCTTTCCTATGTTATGATTAATTGCAATTGCTCCAATGACTGAGATCATAGTTTATTAGTTTTCAATGAAGTTTACGATTCATACTTGAAATTGTGATTGAATTATTACTCTAGCATAACAAATCATATGACAAGAATTATATAAGTTGTTGTTCTAAGAATGATAATGATGCCCTCATGTCCGTATTTTATTTTTATCGACACCTCTATCCTAAACATGTGGACATATTTTTCGATTTTGGCTTTTCGCTTGAGGTCAAACGAGGTCTAAGCTTGGGGGAGTTGATACGTCCATTTTGCATCATGCTTTTATATCGATGTTTATTGCATTATGGGCTGTTATTACACATTATGTCACAATACTTATGCGTATTCTCTCTTATTTTATAAGGTTTACATGAAGAGGGAGAATGTCGGCAGCTGGGATTCTGGGCTGGAAAAGGAGCAAATATTAGAGACCTATTCTCCACAGCTCCAAAAGTCCTGAAACTCCACGGAAGACGTTTTCAGAATATATAAAAAATACTCAACGGAAGAGATTCACCAGGGGGGCCACACCCTGCCCACGAGGGTGGGGGCGCGCCCTACCCCCCTGGGCGCGCCCCCTACCTCGTGGGCCCCCTGGTGGCCCTCCGGTGGCCATCTTCTGCTATACGAAGTCTTTCGATGGGGAAAAAATTAGAAGCCATCTTCTCGGACGAAACTCCGCCGCCACGAGGCAGAACCTTGGCGGAACCAATCTAGGGCTCTGGCGGAGCTGTTCTGCCGGGGAAACTTCCCTCACGGAGGGGGAAATCATCGCCATCGCCATCACCAATGCTCCTATCATCGGGAGAGGGCAATCTCCATCAACATCTTCATCAGCACCATCTCCTCTCAAAACCCTAGTTCATCTCTTATATCCAATTCTTGTCTCCAAGTCCGGGATTGGTGCTAGTAGGTTGCTAGTATTGTTAATTACTCCTTGTAGTTGATGCTAGTTGGTTTAATTGGTGGAAGATCATATGTTCATATCCTATATGCATATTAATACCCCTATGATTATGAACATGTTTATGCTTTGTGAGTAGTTACGTTTGTTCCTGAGGACATGGGAGAAGGCTTGCTATCAGTAGTCATGTGAATTTGGTATTCGTTCGATATTTTGATGAGATGTATGCTATCGCTCCTCTAGTGGTGTTATGTGAATGTCGACTACATGACACTTCACCATTATTTGGGCCTAGATGAAGGCATTGGGAAGTAATAAGTAGATGATGGGTTGCTAGAGTGACAGAAGCTTAAACCCTAGTTTATGCGTTGCTTCGTAAGGGGCTGATTTGGATCCATATGTTTCATGCTATGGTTAGGTTTACCTTAATACTTTGTTGTAGTTGGGGATGCTTGCAATAGAGGTTAATCATAAGTGGGATGCTTGTCCAAGTAAGGACAGTGCCCAAGCACCGGTCCACCCACTTACCAAACTATCAAAGTACCGAACGCGAATCATATGAGCGTGATGAAAACTAGCTTGACGATATTCCCATGTGTCCTCGGGAGCGCTTTTGTCTATATAAGAGTTTGTCCAGGCTTGTCCTTTGCTACAAAAAGGATTGGGCCACCTTGCTGCACTTTATTTACTTTTGTTACTTGTTGCTCGTTACAAATTATCCTATCACAAAACTATTTGTTACCACTTATTTCAGTACTTGCAGAGAATACCTTGCTGGAAACCGCTTATCATTTCCTTCTGCTCCTCGTTGGGTTCGACACTCTTACTTATCGAAAGGACTACGATAGATCCCCTACACTTGTGGGCCATCAAGACTCTTTTCTGGCGCCGTTGCTGGGGAGTGAAGCGCCTTTGGTAGGTGGAATTTGGTAAGGAAAAATTGATATAGTGTGCTGAAATTTACTGTCACTTGTTACTATGGAAAGTAATCCTCTGAGGGGCTTGTTCGGGGTATCTTCGCCCCGACCAGTAGAGCAAAGAGTTGCTGCTCAACCTACTGAACCTACTGAAAATGAAAATGTCTCCTTTGAAATTCCTTCGGGTATGATAGAAAAACTGCTAGCTAATCCCTTTTTAGGAGATGGAACAAAACATCATGATGAGCATCTAATATATGTGGATGAAGTTTGTGGATTATTTAAGCTTGCAGGTGTACCCGGAGATGTTGTTAAGAAGAAGGTCTTCCCTTTATCTTTGAAGGGAGATGCACAAGATGATAATGGCCATATCATGTCACATGTTTTGATTGCATGTAATGTTTATCTTTTATACATCTTACTTTGCTTAGTTATGACGGTAGCATTATAAGATGATCTGTCACTAAATTTCAAGATAAAAGTGTTCTCCCTGAGTATGCACCGTTGCCAAAGTTCGTCGTGCCCAGACACCACGTGATGATCGGGTGTGATAAGCTCTACGTCTATCTACAACGGGTGCAAGCCAGTTTTGCACACGTAGAAATATTTGGGTTAAACTTGACGAGCCTAGCATATGAAGATATGGCCTCGGAACACTGGAGACCGAAAGGTCGAGTGTGAATCATATAGTAGATATGATCAACATAATGATGTTCACCATTGAAAACTACTCCATTTCACGTGATGATCGGTTATGGTTTAGTTGATATGGATCACGTGATCACTTAGATGATTAGAGGGATGTCTATCTAAGTGGGAGTTCTTAACTAATATGATTAATTGAACTTTAATTTATCATGAACTTAGTCCTGATAGTATTTGCATATCTATGTTGTAGATCAATAGCTCGCATTATTGCTTCCCTATGTTTTATATGTGTTCCTAGAGAAAACTAAGTTGAAAGATGATAGTAGCAATGATGCGGACTGGGTCCGTGATCTGAGGTTTATCCTCATTGCTGCACAGAAGAATTATGTCCTTGATGCACCACTAGGTGACTGACCTATTGCAGGAGCAGATGCAGACGTTATGAACGTTTGGATAGCTCAATATGATGACTACTTGATAGTTTAGTGCACCATGCTTAACAGCTTACAATCGGGATTTCAAAGATGTTTTGAACGTCATGGACCATATGAGATGTTCCAGGAGTTGAAATTAATATTTCAAGCAAATACCCGAGTTGAGAGATATGAAGTCTCCAACAAGTTCTATAGCTAAAAGATGGAGGAGAATAGCTCAAACAGTGAGCACGTGCTCAGATTGTCTGGGTACTACAATCGCTTGAATCAAGTGGGAGTTAATCTTCCAGATAAAATAGTGATTGACAGAATTCTCTAGTCACCATCACCAAGTTAGTAGAACTTCGTGATGAACTATAGTATGCAAGGGATGACATAAATGATTCCCGAGCTTTTCATGATGATGAAATCGATGAAGGTAGAAATCAAGAAAGAGCATCAAGTGTTGATGATTAACAAGACCACTAGTTTCAAGAAAAGGGCAAACGGAAAGAAAGGGAACTTCAGGAAGAACGGCAAGCAAGTTGCTGCTCAAGTGAAGAAGCCCAAGTCTGGACCTAAGCCTGAGACTAAGTGCTTCTACTACAAAGGGACTGGTCATTGGAAGCGGAAATGCCCTGGATATTTAGTGGATAAGAAGGATGGCAAAGTGAACAAGGGTATATTTGATATACAGGTTATTGATGTGTACCTTACTAGTATTTATAGTAGCCCCTGGGTATTTGATACTTGTTCGGTTGCTAAAAATTAGTAACTCGAAACAGGAGTTACAGAATAAATAGAGACTAGTTAAGGGTGAAGTAACGATGTGTGTTGGAAGTGGTTCCAAGATTGATATGATCATCATCGTACGCTCCCTATACTTTCGGGATTAGTGTTAAGCCTAAATAAATGTTATTTGGCATTTTCGTTGAGCATGAATATGATTTGATCATGTTTATTGCAATACGGTTATTCATTTAAAATCAGAGAATAATTGTTGTTCTATTTACATGAATAAAACCTTCTTTGGTTATACACCCAATGAAATTGGTTTGTTGGATCTCGATCGTAGTGATACACATATTTATAATATTGAAGCCAAAAGATGAAAAGTTAATAATGATAGTGCAACTTATTTGTGGCACCGCCGTTTGGGTCATATTGGTATAAAGCGCATGAAAAAACTCCATGCTGATGGGCTTTTGGAATCACTTGATTATGAATCAGTTGATGCTTGCGAACCATGCCTCATGGGCAAGATGACTAAGACTCTGTTCTCCGGAACAATGGAGCAAGCAACAAACTTGTTGGAAATAATACATACTAATGTATGCAGTCCAATGAGTGTTGAGGCTCGCGGCGGGTATCGTTATTTTCTGACCTTCACAGATGATTTGAGCAGATATGGGTATATCTAGTTGATGAAACATAAGTCTGAAACATTTGAAAAGTTCAAAGAATTTCAGAGTGAAGTGGAAAATCATCGTAACAAGAAAATAAAGCTTCTACGATCTGATCGCAGAGGCGAATATTTGAGTTACGAGTTTGGTTTTCAATTAAAACAATGTGGAATAGTTTCACAAACTCATGCCACCTGGAACACCACAGCGTAATGGTGTGTCCGAACGTCGTAATCGTACTTTACTAGATATGGTGCGATCTATGATGTCTCTTACTGGTTTACCACTATCGTTTTGGGGTTATGCATTAGAGACAGCTGCATTCACATTAAAAAGGGCACCATCTAAATCCGTTGAGACGACACCGTATGAACTGTGGTTTAGCAAGAAACCTAAGCTGTCGTTTCTTAAAGTTTGGGGTTGCAATGCTTATGTGAAAAAGTTTCATCTTGATAAGCTCAAACCCAAGTCGGAGAAGTGCATCTTCATATGATACCCAAAAGTAACTGTGGGTACACCTTCTATCACAGATCCGAAGGCAACATATTTGTTGCTGAGAATGGATCCTTTCTAGAGAAGGAGTTTCTCTCGAAAGAAGTGAGTGGGAGGAAAGTAGAACTTGATGAGGTAACTGTACCTGCTCCCTTATTGGAAAGTAGTTCATCACAGAAATCTGTTTCTGTGACTCCTACACCAATTAGTGAGGAAGCTAATGATGATGATCATGTAACTTTAGATCAAGTTACTACCGAACCTCGTAGGTCAACCAGAGTGAGGTCCACACTAGAGTGGTACAGTAATCCTGTTCTGGAGGTCATGTTAATTGACCATGACGAACCTACGAACTATGAGGAAGCGATGATGAGCCCAGATTCCGCGAAATGGTGAGGCCATGAAATCTGAGATGGGATCTATGTATGAGAACAAAGTGTGGACTTTGGTTGACTTGCTCGATGATCAGCAAGCCATAGAAAATAAATGGATCTTCAAGAGGAAGACGGACGCTGATAGTAGTGTTACTATCTACAAAGCTAGACTTGTCGAAAAAGGTTTTTGACAAAGTTCAAGGTGTTGACTATGATGAGATTTTCTCACTCGTAGCGATGCTTAAGTCTGTCTGAATCATGTTAGCAAATTGCCGCATTTTATGAAATCTGGCAAATGGATAAACAAAACTGCATTCCTTAAAGGATTTATTAAAGAAAGAGTTGTATATGATGCAACCAGAAGGTTTTGTCAATCCTAAAGGTGCTAACAAAATATGCAAGCTCCAGCGATCCATCTATGGACTGGTGCAAGCATCTTGAAGTTGGAATATACGCTTTGATAAGTTGATCAAAGCATATAGTTTTATACAGACTTGCGGTGAAGCTTGTATTTACAAGAAACTGAGTGGGAGCACTACAGCATTTCTGATAAGTATATGTAAATGACATATTGTTGATCAGAAATAATGTAGAATTATTCTGCAAAGCATAAAGGAGTGTTTGAAAGGAGTTTTTCAAAGAAAGACCTCGGTGAAGCTGCTTACATATTGAGCATCAAGATCTATAGAGATAGATCAAGACGCTTGATAAGTTTTTTCAATGAATACATACCTTAACAAGATTTTGAAGTAGTTCAAAATGGAACAGACAAAGAAAGAGTTATTGCATGTGTTACAAGGTGTGAAATTGAGTAAGACTCAAAGCTCGACCATGGCAGAAGATAGAAAGAGAATGAAAGTCATTCCCTATGCCTCAGTCATAGGTTCTATAAAGTATGCCATGCTGTGTACCAGATCTATTGTATACCCTACATTGTTTTTTTGGCAAGGGGGTACAATAGTGATATAGGAGTAGATCACTGGAAAGAGGTCAAAATTATCCTTGGTGGAATAAGGATATGTTTCTCGATTATGGAGGTGACAAAAGGTTCGTCGTAAAGGGTTACGTTGATGCAAATTTTGACACTGATCCAGATGACTCTAAGTCTCAATTTGGATACATTTTGAAAGTGGGAGCAATTAGCTAGAGTAGCTCCGTGCAGAGCATTTTTGACATAGAAATTTGCAAAATACATACGGATCTGAATGTGGCAGACCCATAGACTAAACTTCTCTCACAAGCAAAACATGATCACACCTTAGTACTCTTTGTGTGTTAATCACATAGCGATGTGAACTAGATTGTTGACTCTAGTAAACCCTTTGGGTGTTGGTCACATGACAATGTGAACTATGGGTGTTAATCACATGGTGATGTGAACTATTGGTGTTAAATCACATGGCGATGTGAACTAGATTATTGGCTCTAGTGCAAATGGGAGACTGAAGGAAATATGCCCTAGAGGCAATAATAAAGTTATTATTTACTTCCTTATATCATGATAAATGTTTATTATTCATGCTAGAATTGTATTAACCGGAAATATGATACATGTGTGAATACATAGACAAACAGAGTGTCACTAGTATGCCTCTACTTGACTAGCTCGTTGATCAAAGATGGTTATGTTTCCTAGCCATAGACAAAGAGTTGTCATTTGATTAACAGGATCACATCATTAGGAGAATGATGTGATTGACTTGACCCATTCCGTTAGCATAGCACTTGATCGTTTAGTTTGTTGCTATTGCTTTCTTCATGACTTATACATGTTCCTATGACTATGAGATTATGCAACTCCCGTTTACCGGAGGAACACTTTGTGTGCTACCAAACGTCACAACGTAACTGGGTGATTATAAAGGTGCTCTACAGGTGTCTCCGAAGGTACTTGTTAGGTTGGCGTATTTCGAGATTAGGATTTGTCACTCCGATTGTCGGAGAGGTATCTCTGGGCCCACTCGGTAATACACATCACTTAAGCCTTGCAAGCATTGCAACTAATGAGTTAGTTGCGGGATGATGTGTTACGGAATGAGTAAAGAGACTTGTCGGTAACGAGATTGAACTAGGTATTGAGATAACGACGATCGAATCTCGGGCAAGTAACATACCGATGACAAAAGGAACAACATATGTTGTTATGCGGTTTGACTGATAAAGATCTTCGTAGAATATGTAGGAGCCAATATGAGCATCCCGGTTCCGCTATTGGTTATTGACCGGAGACGTGTCTCGGTCATGTCTACATAGTTCTCGAACCCGTAGGGTCCGCACGCTTAAAGTTCGATGACGGTTATATTATGAGTTTATGAGTTTTGATGTACCAAAGGTAGTTCGGAGCCCCAGATGAGATCGGGGACATGACGAGGAGTCTCGAAATGGTCTAGACGTAAAGATCGATATATTGGACGACTATATTCGGACATCGGAAAGGTTCCGAGTGATTCGGGTATTTTTTGGAGTACCGGGGAGTTACGGGAATACGGGGGAAGAAGTATATGGGCCTTATTGGGCTTTAGGGGAGAGAGAGAAGCAGGATGCGCGCCCCCCAATGACTAGTCCGAATTGGACTAGGGGGAGGGGCGGCGCCCCCTCCTTCCTTCTCTTCCCTCTTCCCCTTCCTTGTCCCCTACTCCTACTACTTGGAAAGGGGAGGAATCCTACTCCCGGTGGGAGTAGGACTCCTCCAGGGCGTGCCATAGGGGCCGGCCCTCTCCTCCTCCTCCACTCCTTTATATACAGGGAGGGAGGCACCCCTTAGAGATACAACAATTGATCCCTTGGATCTCTTAGCCGTGTGCGGTGCCCCCCTCCACCATTATCCACCTCGGTCATATCGTAGCGGTGCTTAGGTGAAGCCCTGCCTCGGTAGAACATCATCATCATCACCACGCAGTCGTGCTGACGGAACTCTCCCTCAAAGCTTGGCTGGATCGGAGTTCGAGGGACATCATCGAGTTGAACGTGTGCAGAACTCGGAGGTGTCGTGCATTCGGTGCTTGATCGGTCGGATCGTGAAGACGTACGACTACATCAACCGCGTTGTGCTAACGCTTCCACTTTCGGTCTACGAGGGTACGTGGACACACTCTCACCTCTCGTTGCTATGCATCACCATGATCTTGCATGTGTGTAGGAAAATTTTGAAATTACTACGTTCCCCAACATGATGCTGATTAGGAGATGATGGATGAGGTGGACGAGCCGGACGTGGACGCCGACACGGCTAAGGGCCCCAGTTGCTCCAAGCGCCTCCAGGGTCACTGCGTCTAGGATGTATCGGTGTTTGTAAGATCGATTTACCCCCATCCCCAACCCTAACCCCCTTGTACTCAATCCCCGTATGAACCCTAAAATTCATCGGTACCGCCTAAATCCACATGTGGTGGTCAGTCCCCTTTCAAACGCCACGTTCCATCCTATCTGTAACTGATGAATCGAATGCGAGAATTGAATCGAATGCAAAATTTCAAAGAGAGGACAAAGGGCTTACCTCCATTGTCGAACTCCTGCCAGTGAGGTGGTGAAGCCAGTGAATGAAACTGGTGCTCCCCTGGCATTTCTTTGCTCCGCTGCTTGTCGTCGTCGGTGTGAGAATGGGAAGAGAGCGGTGAGGGTAATTATGTTGGCGCTTCGGGAATCAATGCGACGTCTCAAGCCTTGCCTCCTTGTGTGCAACCTCCGCCGACCACGTGCCTCGAGTTGCATTGCTCAGGCCTGGCTGTGGAAAAATAGCATATTCAGTTGTTCCTCCTGAGCCAGGCCTAGAAGTGCTTTAAGGTGTGTGCGGGCCAACAATTTCATGCAACACAGACAAGCAAACAGACTATGTTCGTGCCATGCGGGCCTAATTAGGTTGTAAGCAGCTTACCAAACACGTTTCAGATGATGACATTGCGGTGTTTCCCAAGCTCCAAAGAATTGGGATGATCACTTGGAGCACACTTGTCACACCATAAGTCATCGATGTCATTGGTGGTATCTGCTTCAATCGCCTGAAGTTAATCCCAACATTACGTTTACCAAGGAACATGAGAGCATCATCAGGTAATGATGTGTTTTAGACAATTGATAAAAACGGACGCTTATTTCAAAAAAAACGGACGTCGATTTGTCTAGGGTGATTCCTCAGGCGGGCCAGAACATTTGTTGGGAGCAATTCTTGGTTTGCAGGCAAACACAGCAGCGTATGCTTATCTTGCGCTTAGTGTCTTCTTATTTGATCAACTGGTGTGCATTTAAATAGAACTACGCAGGAAAAGAGTGAGTCAAGAGTTGAATTGCTGAACCAGCAGTCTAGCAAGGGACTCAACACCGTTGATGTACTTCGAGGTGCAATTGGATCACTGACATGAGAGCCACCCTGACATGTAGCAAAAGGGCGTGGTCCATCATATGCGTTCATCTCAATCACACAGCCTTCACATGCAACAAAGATGACATTCTCACGGTGTGTTCCTCCAAAAGTGCAAGTCTTCACCTGGAGAGCCCTGCATGGGATCATACCATGTTGCTGTACTTTGAGTGATCGCCATATGAAATCACCCATCGTCTGTCCAGGGTGTAAAGTGGAACCAGAAGATTTGAGGCATATGATGTTCACATGCCCAAGAGCAAAGGAGGTTTGGTCCTGTCTGGGAATGGGAAAAAGTGCGATTACAGCAGCGAGACCAGATTGATTAGGTTCGGAGATCCTTGAAGATCTTATGTTCGTGCAATTTCTGAATGAAGATAATAACCAGATTATACACAGCACGGAAATTGTTATGGTGACCTGATGGTTTCTTTGGTGGGAACAAAGGAAGTTAGTCAATGGTGGAAAGGTTGGTACTATAGTTCATACAGGGCTAAGTATTCATGGCATTGTTGCAAACTATAATGCCAAAAAAATGAAGCAGAAAAGAAATGTAAAGGGTTGGACAAGACCAGTTACGGCAGGGGCCTTGGGAGCAATAGTTGGAGATGCTGGAGAGATCTTCATAGCGGCTGTGGTGAGTTATAAGAAACATGCACTTGATGTACCGAGTGCGGCTTGAGACTAGCACAAAATCTGGGTATTCATGATTTAAAGGTGGAGAGTGATTTCATGGAAATAGTGAATGCCATTCTTTACCCGTGGAATACAGAGCCTGCAAGGAACTATTAAGTTCTTTTCGCATGGCGACAATTTCTCATTGTAATTGAGAAGCTAATGTTGTCGCACATGAGCTTGCTCGCTTTTGTTCTAGGTCTAAATTGGAGGAGCAATGACAGGACGTAGCTCCGTCATTTCTGATCCCTACTATTGTAAAGGATATGATTGTTATTGAATAAAAGACACCTTAATCTAAAAAAAAGATGCCATTCTCACAGCCTTCACAAGGAACAAAGATGCCATCCTCAGTGCCAATTTCAAACCCAATTGGAGGTTTAGAGGGCGTGGAGTAGAATAGGGGCATGAGTAACATAACTTAGCAATGAACAGCCAACATCAACAATAAAACATCACTAACACAACATATACGTAGTACAAAACAAAACCATATAAACATCAATTGACAAAGGGAATAAAGCGGAGCCACTTCATACACTGAACTATAACAAATTACTCCCTCTGTACAGAAATATAAGAGTGATAAATCTAAACGCTCTTATATTTCTTTACAGAGGGAAATATAATATTAACATACAAATATAGTAACAGAACTATTTTGCAATCATTAAAATAACTACAATATCATGAGTAGGGCGTTTTGGAGCTCGGCCTCCATGGAGGCCGGATTTTTTAAAAAATTTAAAATTTACACTTTTCAGTTTTAAAAAAATCTAAAAAAAATCATACAAGTAAACAAGGATGTTATGAGTATGTATGTAAAATTTGAGGATGAAATACCCTAAAATGCGATCTGTGCAAAAAAGACAAATTCATGGACTTTAAGAATGAATAGTGCATCTACTAAAAAGCCTCCGATTTGTTCTTTTTGTGTAGCACTCATTTTAAAGTGTTTCGTCCTGAAAATTTACACACATATGCTTTATATCTCTAAGTATGTGTGTATTTTTTTTCACAATTTTTTGAAACGTGAAAATTTGAATTTTGATCAAGTCAAACTCGGGCTCCATGGAGCCCGAGCTCTAAAGAGCATTTTCGCAATATCATACAGTATCGAGTGAATTTACATCAATGGAATAACACAAACTAAGGGAGTAACACAAAGTACGACTGAGCCAACCTAGCTAAAGGAAGAGCTGAGGTAAAGCACAACCACACAAGCTAATAAAAACTATTCAGTATTTTTTTTCTTGCTATTATTGCTAGTTAGCTTTTCATCAGAATACTTGCAACACTAAAAAAAGAATACTTGCAACAGAGATATAAATACAGCATTTGACATCACAAAACACTGAATCAAATAAAAAGATGGCCAATACAGACCTATACATCCCTTTGAGCAGCCAAAGTAATATGGATCAGAGGGAGTACTTGAACTACTGCTATTCTGGTTCAGATTACACTCCTTTGGTTTGTAGGATTTTTGTAGGAATTCTATAGGATAGGATTTGCAAAGGAAAAATTCCTTTGAAGCCCTTTGGTTTGTAGGAATGGATTCATATTCCTATGTAGGATAGGAATCAATCCTTCATGTTTTGGAGGAAAAAAAACATTAGCCTAGACTCAATGGAAAAAATCCTATCCTATGCATCAAATGGTATCTCTTGACATGCATGTCATCTCACTTCCTATGATTTTTCTATTCCTATAAAATTCCTATCCTATGAACCAAAGAAGGCATAGGCAAATGTTTCCACCGCATGATAGCAACATGGCAGTGTTGATCCATTAATTTTCACCATGTATCTGAGGAGGCAATATATACATTTATCATTTTTGGTCCATATAGGCAGCAAACAAATATGGAAGACCAAATCAAAGGCAAGACAAGACTGATCCAATACGAGCACCACATATCCCAATGAACCGTTCAATAACAAGTGAAACGAAGACCACGACACAACTGATTGCAGAGAAGAGATTCAGCACAAAACAGGCCAATGCAAGCAGGAACTCAATCTTTGAGATCATGTTGCACTGTAAACATTGTATGTTGTAACGACATGATCAACAGACAGCTTCACTGCATCATTTTCTCATATTCTCATTTTCATTAAATATATCATAGTTTCTTCCAATGGTGAACATGATATCACATGATAACTTTTAAGGCCCTCATACCATGTACAATTGAGAAAAACAAGTGATGCATTTTAATTGCAAGCCAAAAAGGGTATATAATCAAAATGACAATATGAGACCATTTGCTGTCTTGGCACTGCATATAACTGTACGACGAAGCTATGGAAGACAGTGAAATGGGTCAATATGAAGAAGCTACAAGCATGCCAAAACAGTACTAAACCCAACACAACATGTTGAGGGTGGATCAGTGGAGCATGCAAGGCAGTGAGATGGTCAATATGAGGAAGTTACAAGCATACCAAGCAGGGTAGCAATTATTAGACCGTTAAAGGGCTAACCGAATATACTGGGTAGCTAATATCCATGGTAGTCCTAAACAGTAAACACCGCACTATTTAACAGAAAGGTTGCGTCAGATATTACTCACGAACAAGACTAAACAATATAGTTATAAGAATTGGGGAAATAAACAGCTCAAGGAGTAAGTTCCAACAAAATTGCAACCATGTGCATTCTTTAGCATGATTTAACACATGGAACATCATCATCATCATGCCTTAATTAAACTCTCTCCGAGATCCATACTAACCACAAAATCCTCATGGACAATACAAAAACAGTGATAGAGATAGCTCAGTGTGCTATTGATTGCAAGAACAAGGAACTACTAGTATTGTAAAGACGCTCTGCTCCTAGAAGCGGAGCTTGGTGAAGAACCACCTGTTCTTGCCGGTCTTGAACCTCTCCTCGAGACGTGCCTTGGCGGCCTTGCAGGAGGCGACCTTCTTGTCGCGGGTGGCGAGGGCGTCGGGCCCGCCGGAGGCCACGTCCTTGAAGTCGACATCCAGGGTGTAGCGGGTGGGCATGATGTGGGTGAAGTTGACCAGCTTCAGGAAGCACTTCACGCGCGACTTCTTCGCCGTCTTCTTGGCCGAGTCCTTACGGATCACCTTCTTGGGGTACTTGGCTAGGCCGGCGACGAGGCAGTGGCCGTAGGGGCGGTCGCGCGTGCCCTCCTCGAAAACGCGCACAATGACCGCCTTCCGGCCGGCGAACCGACCCTGGAGAAGGATCACCGCCTTGCCGGGCTTCAGGAACTTCACCATCTTCGCGTGCTCCGCCGCCGCCGCCGCCGAGTGGGTTGTGTGGGTTTGGGTGGTCTGGGAAATGGGGATAGATTGGACGGGAGGAGCTTATATAGTGCGGCGGCGCTAGGGTTTCGACGATGGTTGATCGGTTTGGATGGTTTTAGTTTGATCGGACGGTGACGAGGTTAGGAGATCGGACGAAGTTGTGGGATCGGGCCGCGTCTTTTTTTTTTCTCATCATATAGGTAAATTATTAACGAAAAAACTAACACTCACATGTGTGACATATTGCACATCGCCCACACGTCTTATTTACCACTCATTTTGTCACATGTGAATAGATGACATCAGCAGGTATCTTTTTGGTTTTCGGCTTAAAAATGTTTTATCTCCTATTTAAAAAGTCGAACTAAAAAATATGTTTTCACTATTAAATCCGTCTCGACGAGATCTTCAAAATTAGATCCCATGTTAATATGTTTTGACGAAAAAAAATTCCCCAGAAGTTGCCATGATATTTACACTGTAGTTGACATGGTGCTTAAATTAAAGTTGTCATGTGGCAATTTAAGTTTGTAGAGCATGGCAATTTTAGTATTTTGAAGATGTTGACCATGAAAAATATTTTTTGTATGAACCATGGCTATTTTAAGTGCATGTATCATGGCAATCTTAGTTTATGGTTCATGACAAGTCTAGTTTTTTAATTTCCTGTTTTATAAATGTCAAAAATTACTTTTAAATGTAGAAGAAAATAGTTGAAATATATCATGACAATTTCAGTGTAAACACCATGGCAATTCATATGCAATAGACATGGCAATTTTTAACCGGAAAAATACTCGTCGAAATATATTGATATGAGATCTAGTTTCGAAGATCTCATCATGAGAGATTTAATGGTGAAAACGAATCTTCGATCGGATTTTTTATTTAAGAGATAAAACATTTTAAAAACAGGAAATTCAAAAGGATTCTCACATGCATGCATGCGGTGACGTGACGCAGTCTGTGTACTACAGGGTGTGTCGACGAGTTTCGCTCCCACCACACGTGTAGGCATTAGCGTTGTCCATTATTAAAAAGAATGAGAATGTAAGATTGAGAGTATATACTAATTAAAAGGAATGTAAGGTTTCATGTTCACTTTTTTCTCATCAGCCCTTCATCTAAACCTTCTATATGTGTGATGATCAATCATGTTAATTTACTTATTTTCTGAACCAATTTCATTTTAATTTACTTATTAAACTTCTCATCAGTATAACGTAAAAAACGGGCAACATTTGTTAAACACTTATTTACAAACCATATTAATATAGGAAGATAATCACAAGGTAACATACTAGAATATTTATATTGTCTTGCAACCCACGGGCATGTTTGGACATCCGGGACTGTTATGACATCAAACAGGTGCCCAGCAGGCTCCCCAAAATTCAACCCGCTGACAGTCCGAACTCCCACAAATCTCAGTTCATACGTGGGGGAGAAATGTGTTTGTCCGGACTATCCGCCATATCTATAATTGAAAGTGCGTTATATCGACTAGAGGGGGGGTGAATAGGCGATTTTTATGAAAGTCTTCAAAACGTGGGAGTTATGAAGACAAACAGTGAAGATTTTGCCTATTACTATGCAGCGGAAGTTAGATTACACTAGGCAAGCCATGGTCAAGTATTCAATAGAGTGAAAGCACAAAGACAAACAGCTACAATGTAATAAGGATCAGGTAGAAAGAAGTTATGAAGCCAAACAGATCATACATTCACGTTGTGAAGACAAAAGATAGAGCAAGCATGCAATGGCTTCACAATGAGTAACAGTAAGAAAAAGGAAGTGAAGATGAAACCGGTGACTCGTTGAAGACAATGATGTGTTGGACCAGTTCCAGTTGCTGTGACAACTGTACGTCTGGTTGGAGCGGCTAGGTATTTAAACCTTAGGACACACAGTCCCGGACACCCAGTCCTGAACACGCAAAAAAAACCACTCTTGTATTCGTAAGGATGCATAGTAGCCTTCAAAGAGCACTCTTTGGCCTTGAGAAAAGCCCCTTTCTCATCAACATCTCGACTTCGCTCGTTGTTTGAGGTAAGTATAAAGGAGATCAGACTGGCTCGGTCATTGATAGGCCGGCCTTCTCCTTATTCATTGGATAGGGCGCGGGGGAAAGTCAAGTCAAGCACTAGTTAGTTGGGGTGGGACGCACCAAAGCAGCGTTCGTTGCACTAGCGCCTTATCTTTTGAAGCTAAACAGAGGCTCGAAAGACGGAGTACGTCCGAAGTCGTTGGCTGCCTTTTTGTAGTGCGCAAGTAGCTCAGGACACCAAGTCCTCACCGTATTCTCCTTGAGCTAAGGTCACATAGTCCTCGCCCAATCACTCTGGTAAGTCTTCAAGGTAGACTCCCAAACCTTCACAGACTTCGTTCACTGGCAATCCACAATGTCTCTTGGATGCTCTGAACGCGACGCCTAACCGTCTGGAGGATTCACAGTCCTCAAGTGTAATAAGTCTTCAGATCACACAGACAAGAAGACTTAAGTGATGCCCAATGTTCTCTGGCTCTGGGTGGTTAGGGCTTTTTCCTCGCTAGGAATTTTCTCTCAAAGGCTTCGAGGTGGGTTGCTCTCAAACGACAAAAGCCGTGCACTGAAATCTGAGCATCCAACCGTTTATGGTTGTAGGGGGTGGGCTATTTATAGCCACTTGGCAACCCGACCTGATTTGTCCGAAATGACCCCGGGTCACTAAGGAACTGACACGTGTCTCAACGGTCAGATTTCAAACTCTCATGGCAACTTTACTTGGGCTACAAGCAAAGCTGACTTGTCCGGCTCTGGACAAGATTCGCTCTCATTGTCTTCACTCGAAGACATAGGTTTTTGGTTTAGGCATCACTTCAGTCATTCTGACTGGTTCTCCTGGACCCCACTTAACAGTACGGTGTTTCCTATGACTCAACACAAAAGAAAAAGAACTACGAAAGATCTAAGTCTTCGAGCTCCATAGGCTTCATAACGTGTCTTCTTTTGTCATAGTCTTCAATGTGAATATCTTCATATACCACCTTTGGCTTCAATGTCTTCATACATTTTTAGGGGTCATCTCTGGTAGTAAAACCGAATCAATGAGGGACTTCTACCTGTGTTATCCTGCAATTCTCACAAACACATTAGTCCCTCAACTAGGTTTGTCGTCAATACTCCAAAACCAACTAGGGGTGACACTAGATGCACTTACAATCTCCCCCTTTTTGGTGATTGATGACAAACTAGTTGAAGTTTTCAACGGGGAATATAGTCTGTGAAATTGTAAAGGATAAGGAATTGTCTTCATAAGTTTCAAGGGCTCCCCCTGAAGATGTGCATATAAGTTAATTTCCTTTTGGAATGCAAATGCACATGGCAGGTTGTACTTGTGGAGATCCAATTCAGCTTATGATGACAATCTACTATGCATGTGAAAGTATATGAAGATAATGACATGCATAATGGAAAATGGACGTCTGCAGAATGAGATACGTGCGGAATTTATCGTCGCACATGCGGAATTTATCTTC
The DNA here is from genome assembly GCF_003073215.2 of Triticum urartu. Lineage (NCBI taxonomy): Eukaryota > Viridiplantae > Streptophyta > Magnoliopsida > Poales > Poaceae > Triticum > Triticum urartu. The sequence continues at coordinate 479,146,536 of NC_053028.1, forward strand.
GCAAACAGGGTGGCAAACAAGTAGCAGACGACCATCGAGTTTTAGTGTTACAACTCAAAGAACCAAATGAAGCAAAAACGAGAGTTGTAAGCACGGAGCAAAATATAGCAAAACATAAAGCACCCGCCCATATGGACCCGCTTGAAGACTATCAACCCATATGCTTCTCCCCCTTTTGTCAGCAAGGACCAAAAAGGTTTGAAGACATAGAGTGTCTACTCGTTCCCAGGAGCAGCAGGGTCGTTGGAGGTGTTTGGCGGTGCAGAAGAGCTTGGAGGTGCTGAAGCAGGTGGCGGTGATGTAGCATCGTCTTCTTCATCAATGATTCTGGCAGTGACTGTGGCAGCAGATGAAGAAAACTCAGAGTCTTCAAGTGATGGTGTGTTGCGCATCACAACCCTTCTAGGAGGTGTGGTGTCAAATTTGAATCGCCCAGTGAAGCCATCCTCTTCAAGTTCAGCTTCAGTACACATCATTGATAGCCCTTTCCATGTACGACGACAGGTTTCATGAGTGACGAAAGCATTCTTGGTGGCAAGATTTCGAAGACGATTAACATCCACCAAGAGGCTGTTCATCTGACGCTTTAGCCAGTCGTGATGCCTATCTTGTTTTTGATGAAGGGCCACAAGAAGCTCTCGGTTATTGAGAACACGAGTGCGCTTCTTGGGTCTGGAAGCAGTTGCACTATCAGTGGCTTCAGTTGAAGCAGGGTGTGGCGCACGTGTAGTGCCAGCCAAAGGATACACCCTGGATATGGCTTCAACACCTTCATCGTTTTGAGTGAAGCTCTGGTGTTCTGCATTCTGAAGACTCAAAGGTTGCTTGGCAGGCTCAGGATATATAGCTTCAGTAGAGGTATCCACATCTGGCAAGAAGATCCGATGGTTGCGGGCTGAGGGCTGATATGAGATTGCAGAGTGAAGCTTGATCAGTCTCATTACCCAAGGAGCATAGAACTTTAAACCAAACAGATCTGAGCCTGATGCAGCAAGTTGGCGTATGAAGAAATCCTGTGCGTTGAAGCATTTTCCATGAAGGATACAGAATATCAGAGTCTTCATTGCACCCTCAATCTTGGCATTTGGAGAGTGCCCTTTAATAGGCCAGAGAGTCCGCCGGATAATGTGATAGATTGTTCTGGGCAGGTACTCAAAGTCTTCAACGAAGAACTCTGTTGGATAAGGAGCATCGAGAGGCAGTGGCTTCATCATGGAGAGCATCTGACTCATATTTGGTTCAGGTCTCTGGAATATGCTCTCAAGAGCTTCAGTGTGTAGTGGACAACCTTCCTCGAAGAGTTCGCCAGGAGTGGGCAGGCCGGTGAGCTCAATGATATCGAATGCATTGGCTTCGTGATGGACATTGCCGGTCATCCACTCCAGGGCCCAAGTCTTCGGATCTCTGTTGTATCCCTTGATGTGTAGGGTGGCATAGAATTGCAACAAAAGCTCTTCATTCCAGTGCTCTTCATCAGTTATAAACGGTAGCAGACCCACTTGCTTGAAGCAATCCAGTGCTTCCTCTAAACAGGGCAGACCAGCAATAGCTTCAACATCAAGGCGCTTGTGCGGGAAGATGCGACCTTGGTTGTATAGGATGCATGAATAGTAGCTGCGCTGAGGATAGCTCCAGAACCTATCTGATGAAATCCTTTCCCTCGAATAGGGGTTCTTGGAGCTGTTGAAGAATGTATTGTCTGCCTTGAAGCTATTGATGTCGAAGGAGCCAGGTGCTGATGCAGGACCTGGGAACCTTGACAGCCTTGGGACTGGCTTCTGAACATGAGGCATGTGCTCAACATCATAATCAAATTGAGGACCAGCAGCAGACTCAGGAACAGAAGTGTCTGGATCAATAGCTTCGCTGTCTGCTGAAGCTTTTGGTGGGGAGGGCTCTACATTGGCTTCAGTGTTGGTTGTGGCAGCCTCAACTTTTTCAGCCTCCGCTTGACTAGCTGGAGGGTCAGTCACAAGCACGTTCTCCTGGAGAACTGCTTCTTGGTGGAGCATTGGAGTGGGCTCTTGTGGTGCTTCTTCTTCGGCTGATGCAGCCGGAATGTCTTCAGCATAGATTTGAGGCCTTGAACCTTTGTGAAGCCTGCGGAATGCAGACGACGCCTGAGGTGTTGGAGTGGGCTGGGCCTCATTGTCTTCTTCCTCTTGAGGGCGATCCGCCCATGACGCATCTTCTGCAATTGGCGTCAAAGGACGACCAATGCTGATGAGTTCGCTTTGTTCATACTGAGGAAGGGCTGCATCATCTTGTACATTGTCCTGACGACCAATGTCTTCAACAGCAATGGGGTCGGCTGCTGGTATGTCTTCAGCTTCAGGAGCCTCTGTGGAAGCAGGCTCATGAACTGTCAGTTGTCGTTCTGCGTTGGGGCGAACCATAGAAATAGGTTCAACTATCAAGGGCTCTGTGGGAGCAGGCCGAGTTTTCTTGATCTTTCGCTTCTTCTTGCTGGGGGCAGTAGGAGAGGCTTCAGAGCTTTTTCTTTTCCTGGCTTCAGCCTTAGCAGTTCTTGTCTTCTTGAGCTCAGAAGCTGTTTACCGGCTCTTTGGCTTTGAGCCAGTCGTTGCAGTTGGGAAGACAATTGGAACTGCTTCTTGGCTTGATGCCTCTGGTTCAGCCATAGCAGGCTTCTTCTTCTTCTTCGCGGCCATCTTGGGGTCGATGCCAGGACGCCCAAGTGCCTTGCACTTCTCGGCCTCATTGTAGGCTTGCACACATCGTTCTGCCAGAGACTTCATCCGCTCACGTGAACCTTGAGCTTCTGCACGCTTCTTCAGAAAATTTTCTTTTAGCTCATGCAGCATGGTCTTGAAACTCTTCACTTCTTCCACGCTGAGCTTGGCCATATTCTTCTTGAACTGAGCCTTTTCATGATCAATTTTCTGCTTCAGTTCAACAATGCGCTGGGCAATGGCAAGTTCTGAAGCAATTGCGCCTTGAAAGGCGACGCTGAGGCCAACAGGCAGCTGCAGATCTTCGAAGCTTATGTTCGGTGTGGCAAACCATTCGTCGATGAAGTTGTGGATGATGGTGACATCAAAGAGAGGCAAATTGTTGAAGATCTCAGCTTCTTCTTTGCTCTTGATGAGCTGCTCTAGAGCGTCATCTCCAAGATCTTCATCACTCGACAGATCAATGGCTTCGCTGCGCAGAATGGCAGCAGCTGTGAGCTCTTTGCCGGTGTGTAGCTGAGGCACCTTGGCCTTCTGGGTCTTGGAGACGCGGGATACGTCTTCAGACTACACACTGTCTTCAGGAGGTGCAGTTGCCAATGGCTTCGCCCTTGAGATTTTTGATGAAGGGGCTGGCTTTGAAGCTTTTGGCTTCTTCGACTGCTTCGGCTTCGGTACAGCAGGAGCTTCATCAGACTCAGAGTCAGCTGGAGGGTCATTCACGGCAGTCCCTTGGACTAAGATGAGGGTGATGAGGTCCTCAAGATTGGCATACGGACCGATGATATTGGGTTCTGCGTAGCGTGTGCCATCTGCCCTTGGAGCTGAGGGACCAGGGTTGAAGTCTAACCCAAATTTCTTCTTGTTCTGCTTCGCTGATTGTTGGGCAAACTGGAAGTTGCGCTTGAATAGATTGTCGTCACGACACCAGAGGAGTGACGACGGATGCGCATCATCAGGCTGTGGTCCTCGGACCATGCATGGGTAGAAGCCTTGAGCAATGGCTTCATCTCTGGTCCTGGGTATGAGATTCTTGTAAAGGACGTCCCCCCATGGTCTCTTGATGGCACTTTTCTTAGCATACTCCTGGGTGACGAAGCGGTATTTGAACCATTGTTCTGCCCAATAGCGTCGAATCCATTGGATTCGGGTCTTGCGCTGCCCATAATTCTCTTCTGGATCTGTTTTATACATTTCTGCCAGGTCTTCAGGCAGATCTTTAAAAGTTTCTTCACGTCGCTGTCTGCCCCCTTTCCTTGCAGCTGCTTCTGAAGCCATAAACTTTAACTTGAAAGGCTTCAAAACTTTCAAAGGCTTCAAAGGCTTTCTTTTGCTGGACCAACAGGAACTGGCTTCAGGAGAATTTATGTGTTCCTGTAGGAATTCTGCAAATAAATGCAGACTATGAGAACCGAAGGATTCTCCCACGGGCATGTACCTGTGACAGCATTAAGGTGCGAGGGAAGGGGAAGAGGTCATATGCATTCTCAGAAGGTTTTGAAGATTAATCAGTTTAGAAGACATTGACCTCATCGTGCGAAGACATTCACTCATAAATAAGAAGTTGGTTTCAGATTTGTACGAACCCACAGATCAGTACAAGTGAGGAATCTAACTACTTCATGAAGCACAAGTGAATATACTAGGCATGTTGTGAGATGCAGATTGAGAGATCTAACTTGTGTGAAGATAAACTTCTTATGGTAGAAAGTGACAGAACCATGAGATCAAAAGGGGCTGTAAAAAGAAGTTTTATTTACCACACTTGAAACTGCTAGACGGAAGTGGGAGATGATGCCGAGCAGTTCAGTCCTCCGTGCCCTAACTTGGCGACGGAAGACACCTACGTCGACGGCGGAGAGGACGATGTCCGCGATCGGCGTGAAGACGGCGTTGGAGAAGTTGTGGCAGTGAAGCGCTTCGTCGCCGGCATCGTCGAGGGCTAGCAGTGGCGCTAGGGTTCGTGCGAGGGTGGAAGAAGGAGATAATGACCGCGGTAAGTGTGAATTTATAGGCACAAGGGCGGCACTGTGCTATTACACAGGTGCCCCTGGCGATTCGCATCTGAGAAACACGTGGCCAGTTTGCGGAAGTTTGGGGTTTGTTCCACGTCCCACGCACGTCTGGATTGTCGGGCGGTCGTTCCTGCTTCTCCGGATTTTATGTGGAGGAATGGGCATTTAAAGCGGACTTTATGGTTGTCTTTATATCTTCAGCTGACAAGGACGCAGTGAAGACATTCGACAGTTTCAATAGAATGCATATGACTTGGAGAGATAGACTTTGAGATAGAAAGCATAGAGAGATTAGGGTCCGATCACAATCACTTAGTTCGAAAGATTCAACTAAGAAGACATAGCTATAAGTGAATGCTGTAGAGGACAGAACACTAGCATATATATATATATATATATCTGTAGTCAACATAGTGAAGATAATCATGAAAATGTGTTGAGTTCAAAGCCAAATCAACTGTGAAGACATTGCAAGGTAACGCCATGAGTGAAACACTTCAAAATAGAACGTTTGGTGGTGGCGTTACCCAACGTATAGGAAGTATTAGACCCAGACACGGCGCACAATTATCGTGGCGCTCCGAAGTCAAATTTCACATTAATGTATTCACACTTAGAATGTATATCTTCATTGATTTGAAGATATACTTCACTTCGTGTGTTGCACATCTAAGTCATCAATATGCATAAGGGTTAGGATGTGTGCCTGATCACAGGACATTTGAGGATTCCAGGATATTTAGCTCACACCGTAACTTGCAAAACCTCTTCTCATCCAAGGGCTTGGTGAAGATATCTGCCAATTGCTCTTCAGTGTTGACGTGTATGATATCAATGTCTTCCTTCACAACATGATCTCTAAGAAAGTGATGACGAATTTCAATGTGCTTTGTCTTCGAGTGCTGAACTGGGTTGTTTGCAATCTTGATGGCGCTTTCGTTGTCGCAGTAAAGTGGCACTTGCTTCAGATGAATACCATAGTCCTTGAGTGTTTGCTTCATTCACAGAAGCTGAGCGCAGCAAGATCCAGCAGCAATGTATTCAGATTCAACAGTGGAGAGAGATACACAGTTCTACTTCTTTGAAGACCAACATACAAGTGATCGTCCCAGAAAGTGACATGTGCCTGATGTAGACTTGCGATCAACTTTGTCACCAGCATAATCAGCATCCGAAAATCCAACCAAATCAAATTCTGAGCCCTTTGGATACCATAATCCTAGAGTTGGGGTGTGAGCCAAATATCGAAGAATTCGCTTCACAGCTAAGTGATGCGACTCCTTTGGTGCCGCTTGAATCGAGCACACATGCAAACACTAAGCATAATATCTGGCCTAGATGCACATAAATAAAGCAAAGAACCAATCATGGAGCGGTATACCTTTTGATCGAACTCTTTACCATTGTCATCAGGACCTAGATGATGTTTGGCTGACATTGGTGTTGTGAAGCCTTTGCAGTCTTGCATACCGAATTTCTTCAGGCAATCTTTGAGATACTTCTCTTGAGATATGAAGATGCCATTGCGTTGTTGTCGTATTTGAAGACCAAGGAAGAACTTCAGCTCCCCCATCATGGACATCTGATATTGCTCTTGCATCATATATCCAAACTCTTCACTGTACTTCTGATTGGTGCAGCCGAAGATAATGTCATCCACATATATTTGGCACACAAACAGTTCACCATCATATGTCTTCGTGAAAAGAGTGGGATCCAGGGAACCAGGTATGAAGCCTTTGCTCTTCAGGAAGTATTTGAGTGTGTCATACCAGGCCCTAGGGGCTTGTTTGAGGCCATACAGTGCCTTGTTGAGCTTGTATACCATGTCAGGATGTTTTGGATTTTCAAAGCCAGGCGGTTGTGCAACATATACTTCTTCTTCAATCTTGCCATTGAGAAAGGCACTTTTCACATCCATTTGATATAGAAGTATGTTATGATGATTTGCATAAGCCAGCAGAATGCGTATGGCTTCAAGCCTAGCCACGGGAGCAAATGTTTCATCGAAGTCAATGCCTTCCACTTGAGTATATCCTTGAGCAACGAGACAAGCTTTGTTTCTGACAACTTGACCATGCTCATCTTGTTTGTTGCGGTATATCCATTTGGTGCCTATTATGTTGTGCTTCCGTGGATCAGGACGCTTAACCAGTTCCCATACATTATTCAGCTCAAACTGTTGAAGCTCTTCTTGCATAGCTTGAATCCATTCAGGTTCCATGAAGGCTTCTTCAACTTTCTTGGGTTCTGATATTGAGACGAATGCGAAGTGCCCACAGAAATTTGCTAGCTGAGTTGCCCTTGAACGAGTGAGTGGACCAGGTGCATTGATGCTGTCAATTATTCTATCAATCTGCACTTCATTTGCAACACGAGGATGTACAGGGCGAAGACTTTGCTTTTGCTGATCTGTGTTGTTGTTGGGAGGAATGTCTTCAGGCTGAGCATTGTCTTCATGTTGATCAGGTGCTGAGATGATAAGTTCTTCTTCAGGATGAGCTTCAGAAGGTATAATCTCTCCAGTTCCCATTAGCTTGATTGATTCACTAGCTGGAATCTCATCTAGCACATTTGGCAGTTGCTCTCTTTGTGAACCATTTGTCTCATCGAACCGCACATCCACTGTTTCAACCACTTTGTAATGAAAGAGATTGAAGACTCTATAGGAGTGCGAATCCTTTCCATATCCAAACATAAAGCCCTCATGTGCTTTTGGTGCAAACTTTGAGGTGTGGTGTGGGTCCTTGATCCAGCACCTTGCGCCAAATACTCTGAAGTAACTGACATTTGGCTTCTTGCCAGTTAGGAGTTCATAAGATGTCTTGTTTAGAAGCTTGTGAAGATAAACACGATTGATTGTATGGCATGCAGTGTCAATGGCTTCAGTCCAGAATTTTCTTGGAGTCTTGTATTCATCTAGCATTGTTCTGGCCATCTCATTGAGTGTTCTGTTCTTGCGTTCGACGACGCCATTCTGCTATGGCGTGTACGAAGCTGAGAATTCATGTGTGATGCCCAAGGTATCAAGATATGTATCAAGGCCAGTGTTCTTGAATTCAGTGCCATTGTCACTTCTGATGTGTTTTATCTTGGCGCCAAAATTGTTCATAGCACGATTGGCGAAGCGTCTGAAGACATCCCGCACTTCAGTCTTGTAAAGGATTATGTGCACCCAAGTATATCTAGAGTAATCATCAACAATGACGAAGCCATAGAGGCAGGCAGTAGTAGTAAAAGTTGAGTAGTGAGTGGGGCCGAAAAGATCCATGTGGAGCAGTTCGAAGGGTTGAGTAGTAGTCATGATTGTCTTCGAAGGATGTTTTGCCCTTGTCATCTTCCCTGCTTCACAGGCACCGCATAAGTGATCTTTCTTGAACTTGACGCCCTCGATGCCTATGACATGCTTCTTCTTCGCAAGGGTGTGGAGGTTCCTCATGCCAGCATGCCCAAGCCTCCGATGCCAAAGCCAGCATTCTGAAGCTTTTGCAAGAAGACATACTGCAAGTTGTGGCCCTGCTGAGAAATCTACCATGTACAGATCATCTTTTCGATACCCTTCAAACACTAGAGACTTGTCAGATTCCATTAGTACTAGACAACGATATTTTCCAAACATTACGATCATGTTCAAATCGCAAAGCATTGAGACAGACATTAAGTTGAAGCCAAGGGATTCAACAAGCATGACTTTATCCATGTGTTGATCCTTTGAGATTGCAACTCTACCTAGACCCAATACCTTACTTTTACCAGTGTCAGCAAATGTGATGTGGCTCTTGTCGGATGGACGTAAGGTTGAGTCCATAAGAAGGCTTCTTTTGCCAGTCATGTGATTTGTACACCCACTGTCAATAATCCATTCTGAAGACTTTGAAGACGCTGGTGTCGTACCCTACAGTGCAGTTAGGGGGATAGGCTTCAAGAAGAGAATTGTGAAGCAAAAACATTTGACGAACCAGTGGGTTATGAAAACTTAGATCCAGATTAGAACTAATAGGGAGAGTAGCATGCGATTCAGGAACGAAGTACATAATGATGCCATTCGGGCATTTTATCTTGCGCCCTACAAGATTTTTAAGGTCCCCAGCAATAGTGTCAGAAGATTTCGGTTTTCTGCTGGAGACCTTTCCCTGCAAAAGAGAGTTAAGCCTTCTTAACCACCCACATCTTCAAGGGTGGCTTAGAAGCAATAAGTCTAAGTGCAGCATCTGAGAATTTTGGCTTTGAAGCCTTAGCAAACAGTCTTGCAGGTGGACAATAGTACTCATAAGAATAAGCAGAATAATTTTTGGTCATATGAACATGACGGTTTGATGAACTGCTCTCATATTCATATGCCTGAGTATGGTTCCCCTGCAAAACATCCGCGTTAGTGCGACTCAGGTGAGTCCTTTGTCTGTATGAAGCCTTTGGACCGTATGATGCCTTTGGTCTGAGGTTTGTCTTCTTCATGTGAGGTGTCATGAAGACATTCACAGGAAGAATTTCCAGACACGTTTTCGGAACCCAGATCTTCTTCATAGGCGGTCCATTCCTGCAGTTAGTACCAATGTACTTGGCAAACACTTCACCATTCTGATTCTTAAACAGTTTATAGTTTGCACCAAAGGATTCATCAATAATAATGGGGTTAGCACAAGTGAAGCTAGATAAATTGGATGGATCTGCTGAAGGTTCCTTTGCAGCAACCCATGTGGTTTTGGGGTACTGCTCAGGTTTCCAGTAAGAGCCATCTGCATTTATTTTCCTTACGAACCCAACACCCTCTTTCCTAGGGTTTCGGTTCAGAATCTGCTTCTTGAGAACATCACATAATGTCTGATGTCCTTTAAGACTTTTGTACATCCCTGTTTCAAGCAATGTCTTCAACCTAGCATTCTCATCAGCAATAGCAGTGGTATTCTCAGCAGAGGGGTTAGTTACCACATCAACAGTTGAAGATATTGCAACAGTAGTAGCAGTGGAACATTCAGCAACAGAAGTAGCATTATCACGCTCAATGCATTTAAGACATGGTGGTTCAAATCCTTCCTGAGCGGAACTGATCTGTTCGGTGCGAAGTGACTCGTTTTCCTTTTGAAGATCTTCATGAGCCGCTCTCAATTTCTCAAGTTCTTGCTTCCTTTGAAGATAATCATAGGAAAGCTTTTCATGAGTTGTTGAGAGAGCATCAAGACGATCTTCAAGTTCCTGATACTTAACGTGAAGATTTTTTATGTCTTCAATTAAGGATTCAGATCGAGTCATTTCAGCACCCAACAGATCATCGCTTCTGTCTAACAGTTTTTGAATATGTTCCATAGCTTTCTGTTGTTCAGTTGCAATTTTAGCAAGTGTTTTGTAGCTGGGTTTTGAATCACAGTCAGAGTCATCGTCACTAGATGTTTGATAGCGAGTAGTGCGTGTGTTTACCTTGGCACCGTGTGCCATGAAGCAGTAGGTAGGAGTGGAGTCGTTCTTGTCATTTGCATCGGTGTCGGTGATGAAGTCATTGTCTTCAGTGTTGAAGATGGACTTGGCGACGTATGCTCTAGCCAGACTCGCAATGCCAGAATCAGACTCCTCCTCAGACTCCACCTCTGCCTCCTCAGAAGCGGACTCCTCCTCTGAATCCATTTCCTTGCCAACAAACGCACGTGCCTTGCCAGATGAGCTCTTCTTGTGTGATGAAGACTTTGAGGAAGACTTGGAAGAAGACTTTGAGTATTTCTTCTTCTTTTTGTCGTCAGAATCATATTCCTTGCTCTTCTTCTTCCTTCTATTCTCATTGTCCCACTGTGGACACTCAGAGATGAAGTGTCCAGTTTTCTTGCACTTGTGACATGTTTTCTTCTTGTAGTCATGAGCAGAAGCTTCATCATTCCTTGAGCTTGATCGTGAAGATTTTCTGAAGCCTTTCTTCTTGGTGAATTTTTGGAACTTCTTCACTAGCATTGCAAGTTCCCTTCCAATGTCTTCAGGATCATCAGAACTGCTGTCAGATTCTTCTTCAGATGAGGAAACAGCTTTTGCCTTCAAGGCACGAGTTCGCCATAGTTTGAACCGTAGATATCTCTTTTCTCAGAAAGCTGAAACTCATGTGTGTTGAGCCTCTCAAGTATGTCAGACGGATCGAGTGTCTTGAAATCAGGACGTTCTTGAATCATCAGGGCTAGGATGTCAAACGAACTATTAAGTGATCTCAGCAGCGTCTTGACGATTTCATGTTTGGTGATCTAAGTGGCGCCGAGGGCTTGAAGCTCAGATGTCAGTGAGCCGGTCAAATGTGTGCTGGACATTCTCATTGTCATTTCGCTTGAAGCGGTTGAAGAGGTCGCGAAGAACACTGATTCTCTGATCTCTCTGGGTTGAGATGCCTTCATTGACCTTGGAGAGCCAGTCCCAGACCAGCTTGGATGTCTTCAAGGCACTCACACGGCCATACTGTCCTTTTGTCAGATGACCACAGATGATATTTTTGGCAGTAGAGTCCAGTTGAGTGAACTTCTTGACATCAGCAGCAGTGACACCTTCTCCAGCCTTGGGAACGCCGTTCTCGACGACATACCATAGGTCGACGTCAATGGCTTCAAGATGCATGCGCATCTTATTCTTCCAGTAGGGATATTCAGTTCCATCGAAGACGGGGCACGCAGCGGAGACTTTGATTATCCCTGCAGTCGACATAGCTAAAACTCCAGGTGGTTAAACCGAATTACACAGAACAAGGGAGCACCTTGCTCTGATACCAATTGAAAGTGCGTTATATCGACTAGAAGGGGGGTGAATAGGCGATTTTTATGAAAGTCTTCAAAACGTGGGAGTTATGAAGACAAACAGTGAAGATTTTGCCTATTACTATGCAGCGGAAGTTAGATTACACTAGGCAAGCCATGGTCAAGTATTCAATAGAGTGAAAGCACAAAGACAAACAGCTGCAGTGTAATAAGGATCAGGTAGGAAGAAGTTATGAAGCCAAACAGATCATACATTCACGTTGTGAAGACAAAAGATAGAGCAAGCATGCAATGGCTTCACAATGAGTAACAGTAAGAAAAAGGAAGTGAAGATGAAACCGGTGACTCGTTGAAGACAATGATGTGTTGGACCAGTTCCAGTTGCTGTGACAACTATACGTCTGGTTGGAGCGTCTAGGTATTTAAACCTTAGGACACACAGTCCCGGACACCCAGTCCTGAACATGCAGCTCAGGACACCAAGTCCTCACCGTATTCTCCTTGAGCTAAGGTCACATAGTCCTCGCCCAATCACTCTAGTAAGTCTTCAAGTAGACTCCCAAACCTTCACAGACTTCGTTCACTGGCAATCCACAATGTCTCTTGGATGCTCTGAACGCGACGCCTAACCGTCTGGAGGATTCACAGTCCTCAAGTGTAATAAGTCTTCAGATCACACAGACAATAAGACTTAAGTGATGCCCAATGTTCTTCTGGCTCTGGGTGGTTAGGGCTTTTTCCTCGCTAGGAATTTTCTCTCAGGCTTCGAGGTGGGTTGCTCTCAAACGACAAAAGCCGTGCACTGAAATCTGAGCATCCAACCGTTTATGGTTGTAGGGGGTAGGCTATTTATAGCCACTTGGCAACCCGACCTGATTTGTCCGAAATGACCCTGGGTCACTAAGGAACCGACACGTGTCTCAACGGTCAGATTTCAAACTCTCATGGCAACTTTACTTGGGCTACAAGAAAAGCTGACTTGTCCGGCTCTGGACAAGATTCGCTCTCATTGTCTTCACTCGCAGACATAGGTTTTTGGTTTAGGCATCACTTCAGTCATTCTGACTGGTTCTCCTGGACCCCACTTAACAGTACGGTGTTTCCTATGACTCAACACAAAAGAAAAAGAACTACGAAAGATCTAAGTCTTCGAGCTCCATAGGCTTCATAACGTGTCTTCTTTTGTCATAGTCTTCAATGTGAATATCTTCATATACCACCTTTGGCTTCAATGTCTTCATACATTTTTAGGGGTCATCTCTGGTAGTAAAACCGAATCAATGAGAGACTTCTACCTATGTTATCCTGCAATTCTCACAAACACATTAGTCCCTCAACTAGGTTTGTCGTCAATACTCCAAAACCAACTAGGGGTGGCACTAGATGCACTTACAATAATACCTAAATAGTTCATCCCCACTATCTTATTTCTCTTAACATAAACTATCCACATCATCCTACATGCCCCACACATTTCACATCAGAAAAAACTCCAACAAATCATGCTACACTTACATGCAAGTATCCACGTCATCCCACATGCCCCACACATTCCACCTTAGAAAAAACTAACTGATCATGCGATGCAACTTTTATTTACTCCTCGATCGTTTGCTCTTTAGACACCACTTTTATTTAGCAGAAAGGATCAGCCACCCCTCTATCCTTTTTTGACAGCACCTCCTTCTATTTAGCACAAATGATCAACCATCCCTCGATCGGTTGCTCTTCCAACTTCTGTTGTAAGTGGGGGAGTCAAATAGGTCAGGTGCATCTAACACGCTGCTTGATCTACACATCTCATCATGTCCCGTCCCTTCCTCTTCCCCTACATGTGTATCTTCCTCCGTCCAGTTAGGATCTAGGCAGCTGACTACTCCACTAAGCCCCTGGACCTCTCCCATTCGATCTATAAAGCCCTTGGAAATCAAGAGCCCTTTCATAGCTCTACTCCTCTTTCGGTTGCTCCCCTTCTCCACACCCAACTTAAACTTCGTCCGAGAGTCATAGCCAACACAGCGGTCTTGCCGACATCAGTCTCGAGATGGTCATTCAAGCCTATAGAAGCTGAAGTGTTGATCGTGTTGTCGGCGCCGTCGTCATCTTTGGTTCAAGCTAATCCAGTCCATCATCATTTTTCTTGAATTCGCCCAGAAGCCAACTTACAGCCTGCGTCTCTCCATGGATTACTCCGTATGGTTGGCAGGTAATATAAGGCGATTTAGATTATGCAATTGGCGACCCTGGAAAAGTTCACAATTTTGTTCTTGCAATCTAAAGCGATTCTATGTTTCTCATATGAGTAAATCTTGTTGGAATTTTGTAGTAGGCCTTTGGCCCAAAGCCCAACTAAAATTCTGAAATTCTCTTGGTCCATTCATGCACACATATGTGTAGAGTGAGTGAGACTAGAGTTTAGTCCCACCACGGAAGTTGAGAGAGATTTGCACCTATTTATAAGGTGAGCTCTTCTATCACTTGTATGAGCATGAGAAGATGAGACCTACACGTGCGCTCCTCCTCGCTCGCCTCGCCACGCCACGCCTCGTCACGACGCGCCGCGGGTTGCGGGATTGAGCCGAGCCGAGGACAGAGCTATGCACGTTGTCTATATTTTTGCTGCTCGAAAAAATTAATGAGTCATTAATTAATAATTAATGAACGCGTTAATTACTGAACCGTTTCCGATTCTTTTGGATCGTGACAACTCGGACGTGGGGTTTACTCCCACGACCTACCCGGCCCGCACTATATAGTCAGGTAGACGCCTACCCTAGCCATCGCCGCTTCGTATGGTTTCGCACCACCGTTCTAGATCATTGCGCCGCCAAGCAAGTCTTCTCCATCCCTCCTTTCGGCGTGCACCGGGAGAAGAGACAGCAGGCCTCCGGAACCCCGCCCCTCGTGATCCTGTACGGGATAGGGGCGATTAGGTTTTTGGGGAGCACACTCGCGCGACTGCTGGCAGCGATGACTTCGCCAACTACGAATTCTTCCCCGACCTCGGCAACCTCATCCTCGACGACATGGGCGACAGTGTCAACGCCGGCGGTGCTGTTCCCGCTGCATCGTATGTGATTATATCCTTCTTGTTCGAGATCGTGGTAGAATTCATGTTTCTAGTATGTGCCCCAGATGTGATATGTTCATCTACTATGCTAGTTCGCATGATTAGTTTAATCTTTGTTGTTGCTGTCATGATTTATCTTATGTTTATTCAGATTAAATCTCGTACTAATTTGCTCATATTTCCAACAATCCAAAGACCTAATCATAGGCAATTTACTCCGAGTGGTTTTGCTGCCCATTTGAAGACGCCTGCCTTTAAGGGGGTGCAATATAAGAGGTAGTGCACGAGAGCAGTCTACTGGTTTCAGACCATGTGCTGCTATGACGCCACTAAGGGCAAGCCGGAGGGCGATCTTAATCTAGCACAATTGGAAGATTTTGAGAAGATCGATACTCTCTTCAAAGGCGCTCTTCTGAGTGTTCTTGATGACTCTATTGTGGATTTGTATATATCGTTTGACAATAGAAAGGACATGTGGGCTGCGCTCGAGGCCAAGTTTGGTGCCTCAGATGCCGGCAACGAGTTGTACGTCCTGGAGCAATTCGATGAATGCAAGATGACTGATGAGCGCTTTGTTGTACAGCAGGCTCATGAGATACAGTCGCTCGCAAAAGAACTTGAGTACTTCAAGTGTGTGTTGCTGGACAAATTTGTTGCCGGAGGCATCATTGCCAAGCTTCCACCTTCGTGAACAATTTTGCTACTTCACTGAAACACAAGAGACAGGAGTTTTCTGTTGTGGATCTCATTGGTACTCTTGATGTTGAAGAGAAGGCAAGAGCAAAAGACAGGTGCTCGAGTTGCCGAGGGAGCTTCTAGTTCCCACATGGTACAAAAGAAGAACTTCCAGCCCAACAAGTTCAAAAATAACAAGAACAAAACTCAGGGCAAAGGCAAGTTTGATACAAAGAACAAGCCGTCACATTCTACCAACTTCAAGAAGAATTATCATAAGAAGGGGAAGGGACTTTGCCATGTCTGCGGTGATCCTAATCACTGGGCTCCGAAGTGTCCTAGCTTCTTTGAGGAGCGCAAACATGAGAAGAGCGGCAAGTCCGCTAATGTTGTCATCGGTGATACTGATATGAAGGAATCTGGGTACGATATTCTTCCTACCATCCTTTCAGTATTTCAATCTCCTGATTGGTTAATTGACACCGGTGCTAATGTACATGTTTGTGCTGATGCCTCCATGTTTTCTTCTTACCAGGTCACAGGAACTTCTCCCGTGCTGATGGGGAACGGGTCACATGCCATCGTTTGAGGTGTTGGTACGGTCGTCCTGAAGTTTACTTCGGGGAAGATCGTGCATCTGAAGAATGTTCATCATGTGTCGTCCATCAATAAAAATCTTGTTAGCGGTTCCCATTTATGTCGAGATGGTTTAAGTTGGTTTTCGAATCCAATAAAGTTGGAAAAGGCTATGAGAGCGGAGGCTTGTTCCGCCTGTCTTTGTCAGATATTTGCACTAAAGTTATTAATAATGTTTGCCACAATAATGAGTCTGATATTTGGCATTCACGACTTTGTCACATTAATTTGCTTGCATGACACAGCTAGCCAATATGAATTTAATTCCGAACATCTCTACTATTAAAGGCTCCAACTGCCAAGTATGTGTGCAAGCTAAGCAACCTCGCAAGTCCCATAAGACTGCAAAGGCAAGAGACTTTGTGCCACTAGAGCTTATACATTCTGATCTTTGTGAGATGAATGGCGTGTTGACAAAAGGTGGAAAGAGATACTTCATGACGTTGATTGATGACTCCACTAGATATTGTTATGTGTATCTTCTGAAATCAAAAGATGAGGCTTTAACTTTCTTAAAAAACTATAAAGCTGAGGCAGAGAACCAACTTGATCGAAAAATTAAACGGCTTAGGTCCGATCGTGGTGGAGAGTATTTTTCCAATGAATTTGATCTATTTTGTGCGGAACATGGTATAATCCATGAGAGGACGCCTCCCTACTCACCTCATTCAAATGGGGTAGCTAAAAGAAAGAACCGAACTCTAACTAATATGGTTAACACCATGTTAGACACATCGGGTCTCTCCAAGGAATGGTGGGGGGAGGCGCTAATGACTGCGTGTCATGTCCTAAACCGAGTTCCCACAAAGCATAAGACCATGACTCCATTTGAGGAATGGGAAAGGAAAAGATTGAAACTCTCTTACCTACGTACTTGGGGTTGTTTGGCGAAAGCCAAGATACCAATTCCCAAGAAGCGCAAGCTTGGACCAAAAACCGTGGATCGTGTTACTTCTGGACTATGCTTTTCATAGCATTGTAGATTTTTGACAATAAAATCTGAGGTATCTGACATGCATGTTGGTACGATTATGGAGTCAAACGATGCAACTTTCTTTGAGGACATATTTCCTATGAAGGATATGTCGAGTTCATCAAATCAGGAGATACCTACTCCATTTAGTGAGGAATCCACTGTAATTCCTGAACCCACCATTGCGATGGAACACATTGAGAATCCTGTTGAGGGTGACAATGGAACTCCTGTGAGGAGTAAGAGACAGAGGACTGCAAAGTCTTTTGGTGATGATTTCATTGTGTACCTTGTGGATGACACACCCAGGACTATTTTAGAAGCCTATGCATCTCGTGATGCTGACTATTGGAAGGAAGCTGTTCGTAGCGATATGGATTCCATCTTAGCTAACGGAACCTGGGAGATCACTGACCGTCCTTATGGGTGCAAACCTGTAGGATGTAAGTGGGTGTTCAAGAAGAAGCTTAGACCTGATGGTACGATTGAAAAGTGCAAGGCGCGGCTTGTGGCTAAGGGTTATTCCCAGAAAGAAGGTGAAGACTTCTTTGATACTTACTCACCCGTGGCTAGACTGGCCACAATTCGAGTGCTACTATCACTGGCTGCCTCACATGGTCTTCTCGTTCATCAAATGGATGTTAAGACGTCTTTCCTCAACGGAGAGTTGAAGGAGGAAATTTACATGGATCAACCAGATGGTTTTGTAGTACCTGGTTAAGAAGGAAAGATGTGCAAGTTATTAAAGTCTTTGTATGGCCTTAAACAAGCTCCTTAGGAGTGGCATGAGAAGTTCGAAAGAACATTAACTGCTGTCGGCTTTGTAGTAAACGATGGTGACAAGTGTGTGTTCTATCGTTATGGTGGGGGCGAAGGAGTTATTCTTTGTCTGTATGTCTACGGCATACTGATCTTTGGAACCAAACTTGATTTAATCAAGGAGGTTAAGGATGTCTTATCTCGTTGCTTTGAGATGAAGGATCTAGGAGTAGCCGATGTTATCTTAAACATCAAGCTGTTGAGAGATGAGAATGGTGGGATCACACTACTTTAGTCTCACTATGTGGAGAAGATCTTGAGTCGTTTTGGGTATAGCGACTGCACGCCTTCTCCAACTCCATGTGATGCTAGTGTGTTGCTTCGAAAGAATCAACGGATTGCTAGAGATCAACTGAGGTATTCTCAGATTATTGGCTCGCTTATGTATTTGGTGAATGCCACGAGTCCTGACATCTCTTTTGCTGTGAGCAAGCTGAGTCGGTTTGTGTCAAAACCGGGAGATGATCATTGGCATGCGCTTGAGAGAGTTATGCACTACTTGAAAGGCACTGCGAGCTATGGAATTCACTACACCGGGTATCCAAGGGTACTTGAGGGTTATAGTGACTCAAATTGGATATCTGATGCTGTTGAGATTAAGGCCACAAGTGGTTATGTTTTTACACTTGGTGGTGGCACTGTTTCTGAAGGAAATATGCCCTAGAGGCAATAATAAAGTTATTATTTATTTCCTTATATCATGATAACTGTTTATTATTCATCCTAGAATTGTATTAACGGAAACATAATACATGTGTGAATACATAGACAAACATAGTGTCACTAGTATGCCTCTACCTGACTAGCTCGTTGATCAAAGATGGTTGATTTTCCTAGCCATAGACATGAGTTGTCATTTGATTAACGGGATCACATCATTAGGAGAATGATGTGATTGACTTGACCCATTCCATTAGCTTAGCACTAGATCGTTTTAGTTTACTGCTATTGCTTTCTTCATGACTTATACATGTTCCTATGACTATGAGATTATGCAACTCCCGATTACCGGAGGAACACTTTGTGTGCTACCAAATGTCACAATGTAACTGGGTGATTATAAAGGTGCTCTACAGGTGTCTCCGATGGTACTTGTTGAGTTGGTATAGATCGAGATTAGGATTTGTCAATCCAATTGTCGGAGAGGTATCTTTGGGCCCTCTCGGTAATGCACATCATTATAAGCCTTGCAAGCAATGCAAATAATGAGTTAGTTGCGGGATAGTACATTACGGAATGAGTAAAGAGACTTGCCGGTAACTAGATTGAATTAGGTATTGAGATACCGACGATCGAATCTCGGGCAAGTAACATACCGATGACAAAGGGAACAACGTATGTTGTTATGCGGTTTGACCGATAAAGATCTTCGTAGAATATGTAGAAGCCAATATGAACATCCAAGTTCCGCTATTGGTTATTGACCGGAGATGTGTCTCGGTCATGTCTACATAGTTCTCGAACCCGTAGGGTCCGCACGCTTAATGTTCGGTGACGATCGGTATTATGAGTTTATGTGATTTGATGTACCAAAGGTAGTTTAGAGTCCCGAATGAGATCAGGGACATGACGAGGAGTCTCGAAATGGTCGAGAAGTAAAGATCGATATATTGGATGACTATATTCGGACATCGGAAATGTTCCGAGTGATTCGGGTATTTTTTGGAGTACCGGGGAGTTACGGGAATACGGGGAAGAAGTATTGGGCCTCATGGGCCAAGTGATGGAAGAGAGGAGGTAGGGCGCAGGCCTCCCCTAGCCCAAACCGAATTGGACTAGGGGTGCGGCCCCCCTTTCCTCCTTTCCTCCCTCTCCTTCCTTCTCCCTTTCCCCCTTCCTTTCCTCCTCCTAGTAGGAGTAGGAAAGGGGAGTCCTACTCCTACTAGGAGGAGGACTCCTCCTCCTGGCGCGCCCTAGGAGGGCCGGCCGGCCTCCCGCTTGCTCCTTTATATACGGGGGCAGGAGGCACCCTAGAACACACATGTTGATCATTGATCTCTCCCAGCCGCGTGCGGTGCCCCCCTCCACCATAATCCACCTCGGTCATACTGTAGTGGTGCTTAGGCGAAGCCCTGCGACGGTAGCTTCATCAACATCGTCACCACGTCGTCATGCTGACGAAACTCTTCCCCGAGATCTACTAGATCATGAGTTCATGGGACGTTACCGAGCTGAACATGTGCTGAACACGGAGGTGCTGTACGTTCGGTACTGAGGACCGGTCGATCGTGAAGACGTGCGACTACATGAACCGCGTTGTCATAACGCTTCCGCTTAACGGTCTACGAGGGTACGTGGACGATACTCTCCCCTCTTGTTGCTATGCATCACCATGATCTTGCGTGTGCGTAGGAAAATTTTGAAATTACTACGTTCCCCAATAGTGGTATCAGAGCCAGGTTTATGCGTAGATGTTATATGCACGAGTAGAACACAAGTGAGTTGTGGGTGATACAAGTCATACTGCTTACCAGCATGTCATACTTTGGTTCGGCGGTATTGTTGGGTGAAGCGGCCCGGACCGACATTACGCATATGCGAGACTGGTTCTACCGATGTGCTTTGCACACAGGTGGCTGGCGGGTGTCAATTTCTCCAACTTTAGTTGAATCGAGTGTGGCTACGCCCGGTCCTTGTGAAGGTTAAAACAACACTAACTTGACGAACTATCGTTATGGTTTTGATGCATAGGTAAGAATGGTTCTTGCTAAACCCGTAGCAGCCATGTAAAACTTGCAACAACAAAGTAGAGGACGTCTAACTTGTTTTTGTAGGGCTTGTTGTGATGTGATATGGTCAAGAAGTGATGAGATATAAGTTGTTGTATGAGATGATCATGTTTTGTTGAAGTTGTCGGCAACTGGCAGTAGCCTTATGGTTGTCTCTTTATTGCATAAGATGCAAGCGCCAAACAATTGCTTTATTTTATCGCTATGCGATAGCAATAGTTGCAAGAGCAATAGTTGGCGAGATGACCATGTGATGACACATTGAAGAGATCAAGATGATGGAGATCATGGTGTCATGCCGGTGACGATAGAGATCATGATGGTACTTTGGAGATGGAGGTCAAAGGCACAAGATGATGATGGCCATATCATGTCACATATTTTGATTGCATGTGATGTTTATCCTTTATGCATCTTATTTTGCTTTGTTTGACGGTAGCATTATAAGATAATCTCTCACTAAATTTCAAGGTAAAAGTGTTCTCCCTGAGTATGCACCGTTGCCAAAGTTCGTCGTGCCGAGACACCACGTGATGATCGGGTGTGATAAGCTCAACATTCATCTACAACGGGTGTAAGACAGTTTTGCACACGTAGAATACTCGGGTTAAACTTTACGAGCCTAGCATATGCAGATATGGCCTCAGTACACTGAGACCGAAAGGTTGAGCGTGAATCATATAGTAGATATGATCAACATAGAGATGTTCACCATTGAAAACTACTCCATCTCACGTGATGATCGGTTATGGTTTAGTTGATATGGATCACGTGATCACTTAGATGATTAGAGGGATGTCTATCTAAGTGGGAGTTCGTAAGTAATATGATTAATTAAACTTAAATTTATCATGAACTTAGTCTTGATAGTATTCACATATCTATGTTGTAGATCAATAGCTCGCACATAGCTTCCCCATTTATTTTTGATATGTTCCTAGAGAAAAATAAATTTAAAGATGTTAGTAGCAATGATGCGGACTGGATTCGTGATCTGAGGATTATCCTCATTGCTGCACAGAAGAATTATGTCCTTGATGCACCGCTAGGTGACGGACCTATTGCAGGAGCATATGCAGACATTATGAATGTTTGCAAAACTTGGTATGATGACTACTTGATAGTTTAGTGCACCATGCTTTATGACTTAGAACCGAGACTTCAAAAATGTTTTGAACTCCACGGAGCATATAAGATGTTCCAAGAGCTGAAATTGGTATTTCAGACTCATGCCCGAGTCAAGAGGTATGAGACCTCTGACAAGTACTTTGCCTACAAGATGGAGGAGAATAGCTCAGCTAGTGAGCATGTGCTTAGAATGTCCGAGTACTACAATCACTCGAAACAAGTGGGAGTTAATATTCCAGATAAGATAGTGATTGACAGAGTTCTCTAGTCACTATCACCAAGTTACTAGAACTTTGTGATGAACTATAATATGCAAAGGATAACGAAAACGATTCCCAAGCTCTTCGTGATGCTAAAATTGACGAAGGTAGAAATCAAGAAAAACATCAAGTGTTGATGGTTGACAAGACCACTATTTTCAAGTAAAAGGGCAAGGGAAAGAAAGGGAACTTCAAGAAGAATGGCAAGCAAGTTGCCACTCCCATGAAGAAGCCTAAAGCTAGTCCCAAGCCTGAAACTGAGTGCTTCTACTGCAAAGGAAATGGTCACTGGAAGTGGAACTGCCCTAGATACTTGGCGGATAAGAAGGATGGCAAAATAAACAAAGGTATATTTGATATACATGTTATTGATGTGTACTTTACTAGTGTTCATAGCAATCCCTCGGTATTTTGATACTGGTTCAGTCACTAAAGAGTAGTAACTCGAAACGGGAGTTGTGGCATGAACATAGACTAGTTAAGGGTGAAGTGACGATGTGTGTTGGAAGTGGTTCCAAGATTGATGTGATCATCATCGCACACTCCCTATACTTTCGGGATTAGTGTTGAACCTAAATAAGTGTTATTTGGTGTTTGCGTTGAGCATGCATATGATTTGATCATGTTATTGCAATACGGTTATTCATTTAAGTTAGAGAATAATTGTTGTTCTGTTTACATGAATAAAACCTTCTATGGTCATACACCCAATGAAAATGGCTTGTTGGATCTCGATCATAGTGATACACATATTTATAATATTGAAGCCAAAAGATGCAAAGTTAATAATGATAGTGCAACTTATTTTTGGCACTGCCGTTTAGGTCATATTGGTGTAAAGCGCATGAAGAAACTCCATGCTGATGGGTTTTTGGAATCACTTGATTATGAATCACTTGATGCTTGCGAACCATGCCCCATGGGCAAGATGACTAAGACTCCGTTCTCCGGAACAATGGAGCGAGCAACTGACTTATTGGAAATAATACATACTGATGTATGCGGTCCGATGAGTGTTGAGGCTCGCAGCGGGTATCGTTATTTTCTGACCTTCACAGATGATTTGAGCGGATATGGGTATATCTACTTGATGAAAGATAAGTCTGAAACATTTGAAAAGTTCAAAGAATTTCAGAGTGAAGTGGAAAATCATCGTAACAAGAAAATAAAGTTTCTGCAATCTGATCGTGGAGGAGAACATTTGAGTTACGAGTTTGGTCTTCATTTGAAACAATGCAGAATATTTTCGCAACTCACGCCACCTGGAACACCACAGCGTAATGGTGTGTCCGAACGTCATAACCGTACTTTATTAGATATGGTGCGATCTATGATGTCTCTTACCAATTTATCACTATCATGTTGGGGTTATGCATTAGAGATAGCTGCATTCACGTTAAATAGGGCACCATCTAAATCCGTTGAGATGACACCGTATGAACTATGGTTTGGTAAGAAACCAAAGCTATCGTTTCTTAAAGTTTGGGGCTGCAATGCTTATGTGAAAAAGTTTCATCCTGATAAGCTCGAACCCAAATCGGAGAAATGTGTCTTCATAGAATACCCAAAGGAAACTGTTGGGTACACCTTCTATCACAGATCCAAAGGCAAGATCTTTGTTGCTAAAAGTGGATCCTTTCTAGAGAAGGAGTTTCTCTCGAAAGAAGTGAGTGGGAGGAATGTAGAACTTGATGAGGTAATTGTACCTTCTCCCGAATTGGAAAGTCGTTCATCACAGAAATCAGTTCCAGTGATCTCTACACCAATTAGTAAGGAAGCTAATGATGATGATCATGAAACTTCAGATCAAGTTACTACCGAACCTCATAGGACAACTAGAGTATGGTCCGCACCAGAGTGGTACGGTAATCCTTTTTGGAAGTCATGTTACTAGACCATGACGAACCTACGAACTATGAGGAAGCGATGATGAGCCCAGATTCCGCGAAATGGCTTGAGGCCATGAAATCTAAGATGGGATCCATGTATGAGAACAAAGTATGGACTTTGATTGACTTGCCCGATGATCGGTGAGTCATTAAGAATAAATGGATCTTCAAGAGGAAGACAGATGCTGATAGTAGTGTTACTATCTACAAAGCTCGAATTGTCGCAATTTTTTTCGACAAGTTCAAGGTGTTGACTACGATGAGATTTACTCACTCGTATCGATGCTTAAAAGTCTGTTCGAATCATGTTAGCAGTTGCCGCATTTTATGAAATTTGGCAAATGGATGTCAAAACTGTATTCCTTAATGGATTTCTTAAAGAAGAGTTGTATATGATGCAACCAGAAGGTTTTGTCAATCCTAAAGGTGCTAACAAGGTGAGCAAGCTTCAGCGATCCATCTATGGACTGGTGCAAACATCTCGGAGTTGGAATATATGCCTTGATAAAGTGATCAAAGCATATGGATTTTATACAGACTTGCGGTGAAGCCTGTATTTACAAGAAAGTGAGTGGGAGCACTACAACATTTCCGATAAGTATATGTAAATGACATATTGTTGATCAGAAATAATGTAGAATTTTCTGGAAAGCATAAAGGAATATTTGAAAAGAGTTTTTCAAAGAAAGACCTCAATGAAGCTGCTTACACATTGAGCATCAAGATCTATAGAGATAGATCAAGACGCTTGATAAGTTTTTCAATAAGTACATACCTTGACAAGATTTTGAAGTAGTTCAAAATGGAACAGTCAAAGAAGGAGTTCTTGCCTATGTTTGCAAGGTGTGAAGTTGAGTAAAGACTCAAAACCCGACCACGACAGAAAATAGAAAGAGAATGAAAAGTCATTCCCTATGCCTCAGTCATAGGTTCTATAAAGTATGCTATGCTGTTTACCAGTCCTATTGTATACCTTAGCATTTTCCTGGCAAGGGAGTATAATGGTGATCTAGGAGTAGATCACTGGACAGCGGTCAAAATTATCCTTAGAGGACTAAGGAAATATTTCTCGGTTATGGAGGAGATAAAAGAGTTCGTCGTAAAGAGTTACATCAATGAAAGCTTTTTACATCGATCTAGATGACTCTAAGTCTCGATCTTGATACATGTTGAAAGTGGGAGCAATTAGCTAGAGTAGCTCCGTGCAGAGCATTATAGACATAGAAATTTGCGAAATACATACGGATCTGAATGTGGCAGACTCGTAGACTAAACTTCTCTCACAAGCAAAACATGATCACTCTTTGGGTATTAATCACATAATGATGTGAACTAGATTATTGACTCTAGTCACTACAAAAAAAAGACACATCCGTGACATTTTGGGCCGAACGAATTTCTTTTCTGTCATACATATGACACTTCTATGACGATAATTGTGACAAAACCCGGTATCATCATAGATGTGGTGGGCTCCTACTTCTATGACAAAAAATCATGACAAAAAATGGGCTTTTCGTCCTGGGCGGGCCGGAGACGCAGCTGCATGACATTCTTTGGGCCGTCCATGACGAAAAAACTATGGTAGAAGCGAGGGCGAGGAAAATTTCGGGGAGTTCTCGGTTACGGTGGGAGGTCGGGGGCCGAGCGATGCGTGTTTCTCTCATACACGTACGCGTGTGTGTGCGAGGCGTTGGCTCTAACTGAACCCGAGCGAGGTGTTGGGCTCTAACTGAACCTGAGCGATTGCATTGCAGGCTACGCGTTACTGAACCCAAGCGATCGATCAATGGCTGTTAACCGAACCCGATCGAGCGATTCCTTCGTTACTGATGCTAACTGAAGCCGATCGATGCTGCCTCTGGGATGAACAGTGAGCGTTGCGGGGGGTTTGGATGAACAGTGAGCGGTGGCGTTGCCTCTGGATGAATAGGACCCCATGGTGTGGTGGAGGGCTGGATGAACAGTAGACGGTGAAGGGGTGCCCGTGGAGGGGTGGTTGAACAGGACCCCGTGGTGTGGAGGGCTGGATGAACAGTAGACGGTGGAGGGGTGCCCGTGGAGGGGTGGTTGAACAGGCCCCCGTGGTGTGGAGGGCTGGATGAACAGTAGACGGTGGAGGGGTGGTTGAACAGTAGCCGATGAACAGGAGCCCGTGGAGGCTGGAGGAGGTCGACGGTAGCCCGTGGAGGCTGGAGGAGGTCGATGATGGAGATGAACAGTATCCCGTGGAGTCCCGTTTTGCGGTACGCCACACCCCTCCCGATGAACAGGACCCCTGTTTTGACCGTAGGAGGTCCGTTTCGTCCGTTTTACGGTACGCCACACCCCTCCCGATCAACAGGACCCCCGTTTCGACCATAGGAGGTCCGTTTCCTCCGTTTTGCGGTACGCCACACCCCTCCCGATCAATAGGACCCCCGTTTCGACCGTAGGAGGTCCGTTTCCTCCGTTCTACGGTACGCCAGGCCTCGTTTCCATCTCCTGTTCCGTCCAAGCCCTCCCGATGAACACGACCACGCATTCCGTTCCGACCCAGCCGGTTGGCTCCCACGCGTTTCGTTGCCTCCCGATCAACACAACGCATTTTGTTGCTTCCCGATGCCTCCCCATGAACACGACGCATTCCGTTGCCTCCCCATGAACACGACGAAGACGATGTTTCTCCGTTCCGACCTAGCCATGTACACGAGCCCTGGCCGTACGTATGCGCGAGTAGGCGTTCGAGACCCCGCCCGTATGTACACATACGTGGCCGTATTTTCTTTCTTGCACCCTGGCCGCTGTACGTACATGTACATGCTATGTGCGCGCCTCTACATCGACCAGTATGTACGTACACGTTCGCGGCCAGAATGACAACGCTACGTACGCTTGGACCAGGTGGGTCCCGACTGTCAGGCACTTCCTTGCATGCGAAGATGTAGCTGGTGGGTCCCAGCAGTCAGGGGGGCGAATCGTTTTGTTTTTTGTTTTGCCCGGACGCACTTCCTTGCATGCGAAGTTGTAGCTGGTGGGTCCTAGCAGTCAGGGGGGAAACGTTTTTTCGCAAAATACGATGGCCCGTCCGGTGGGTCCCCGCTATCAGGTGGAGGAATAATTATTTTGCACGTAATAAGGAGGCACTTCCTTACTGCGGCCATGGACCCAGCTGTCAGCCTCTCCATGTATAGTCCACTTCCGATGGAAGCCGTTCCTTGACCACTTTGACCACGCCACGCCGAGAGCACCAGGGCGGTGGACGACGCAGAGCTGGGGAAGACGCGGTAGTGGATCCCCATGCGTAGAGGAGTACGAGGGTTTACTGGTTCGCTGCGGTGTGAGGCTGCCGTCGCCGCAGAATAACAGGGGGTGTGGGTGAGTAGAGGGATGGCCTGGCCAGCGGTGGGAGTAGTAGGGGGCGGTGAGGCCTCCGCCGCATCGCAGCCGGCCACGGGAGACAGGAGCACGAGGCATGACCGGCGCTGGTTTGGGCGGCTGGAGCAAGAAGACCAGAGGTTGAAGAAGCACTACGGCCGTTGGATGGACATCGTACGGTCACTGGAGCTAGAATCGTGCATATTGACTAAGTTGACAAAGCCCTCCGTCCCATCAACTTAGTAGGCCCACAAGTCAGCCTGCCACTATACTGGGTCCCAGCTAACAGGGGGAGTATTCATTTTTTGTGCGTAATAAGGAGGCACTTCCTTGCCTGCGAAGATATAGCTGGTGGGTCCGAGCTATCAGCGGCGGTAACATTTTTTTCACGAAATACAGAGGCCCTTTTGGTGGGTCCTTGATGTCAGGTGGAGGAATCATTATTTTGCATGTAATAAGGAGGCATTTCCTTGCGTGCGGCCGTGGACCCAGCTGTCGGCCTCTCCACGTACAGTCCACTTCAGATGCATGTCGGTTGTTGACCATGTTGACCAGGCCGCGCCAAGAGCACCAGGGTGGTGGACGATGGCGAGGCCTAGGAAGGGAACGACACGGAGGCAGGGAAGAGTAGTTGTTTCCCACACGGAGGGGAGTATGACTGTACGAGGGTTTACTGGTTCGTTTGCCATCACCGGAGAATAACAGCAGGTGTGGGTGAGTAGAGGGATGGCTAGGCTAGCAATGGGAGTACGGTGGGGCGGTGAGGCCTACGCGGCAGTAGAGCCGGCCGTGGGGAGGAGGGAGCAGGGAGTCCCGCCGGCGCTTGTTTGAGCGGCTGGAGCAGGAAGAGCAGAGATTGAAGAAGCACGACGGCCGTTGGATGGCCATCTAAAAGTCACTGCTTGTGCGTCAACCTTTTTTTTAGGAAAGCCTCAAATATGTGGAAAACAGCATACATCCCATCTGCCATTATTTCTAATAATTTACACCCATTTGCTAATTATTAAGGTTTTTTTGGAGCCCATATTCTTTTTGTTAGCATTACAGCCCATATTGTGGCCACGGTAAGAAAAATTATACAAAATTTTGCATATTTCGGTGCGGTCCGAACTGTTTTTAAACCCGAAATTTTGACTCACATTCAAACTAATTTTAAAAATAAATGTATATCAATATAAAATCCAACAAATTCTCCATGCATAAAAATTAATGTAATTTAAAATCTCGAAATGAAAAAAAAGATATT
The DNA here is from genome assembly GCF_003073215.2 of Triticum urartu. Lineage (NCBI taxonomy): Eukaryota > Viridiplantae > Streptophyta > Magnoliopsida > Poales > Poaceae > Triticum > Triticum urartu. The sequence goes on from NC_053028.1 coordinate 479,174,742, forward strand.
TGAAACTAATTATCGGTTTGATGTGTTTTAAAAATGTACAGCCCATTTCTCATTACTGATGGGCCATTTTCTCTGCCAGCCGAATGAAAGCTCTCCCCGTCTTGAAAGATTTGCAGCTTAACAGGCCTGACAAAGCGACTTACTTGGCAAATCATAAAAAAACTGGGCTGTGGCCGTGGACCCAGCTGTCAGCCTCTCCACATACAATACTCTTCTGAAGGAATGTCGTTGACCATGTTGACCACGCCGCGCCGAGAGCACCAAGGCGGTGGACGACGGGGAGGCCTAGGAAGGGGACGACGCGGAGTCGGGGAAGACGCGGAAGTGGATGCCCACGCGGAGAGGAGTACGAGGGTTCACTGGTTCGGCTGCGGTGTGAGACTGTCGTCGCCGCAGGGCCTAGCTAGCGGTGGGAATAGTAGGGGGCGATGATGCCTCAACGGCAGCACAACCAGCCACTGGAGGCAGGAGCAGGCGGTCTCCCCGGCGCTGGTTTGGGCGGCTGGTGCAAGAAGAGCAGTGATTGAAGAAGTAGCATGACCGTTCGATTCAAATCCAACGGTTACTGCTGCTAGAATAGTTTGTTGACTAAGTTGACAAGCCCTGCATACGTGTCAACTTAGTAGGCCCACAGGCCAGCCTCCCAACCGGTGTGCCCCAGATGTCAGTGGGAGGAATCATTTTTTTCGCGTAATAAGGAGGCACTTGATTGGGTGCGGCCAGGCCAGCGGAGGGAGTAGGGTGGGCCGGGGAAGCCTGCGCGGCGTCACAGCGGGCCACAAGAGGAGGGAGCAGGCAGTCCCGCCGGCGCTAGTTTAGGCTGCTGGAGCAGGAAGATCAGAGATTGAAGAAGCACATCGACCGTTGGATGGACATCCAACACTCACTGCTACTAGAATCGTGTGTTCACTAACAAAGCCTTGCGTAAACAAGTCAACTTCGAAATTTGTGGCGTGTACAGCCCATTTGCTATTATTTTTATAATTTTTACTCATTTTCTAATTCATATGGAATTTATTGCAGCCCATTTTCCATTTTTAGAATTGCTGGCCATTTTCTGGTCAGTACCAGGGTCAAAAAATTAACTAAATATGTGGGAAATTTTGAAAATTCGCAAATTTTTGCTGGGGGACGAAATATTCTTAATCCAAAAATTAATAGCCATACTAAAACAAATTTAAAAATAAATTATTACTATGTCATGTTAAATCCAATGAAATACCTATAAGATATTAGTGAAGAACAAAAACAAAAAAAGAAACTTATATCCCATTTGCTATAATTTTTTTTGGAATTTTCAACCCCTTTTGATATTACTTTTAACAAACATTGACCATACTCTTATGCCAGGCCGGAATGCATCCCTCCTCGTCTTGAAAGATTTGCATCCCAGTAATTCGGAGAAAACAAATAGGCCTAGCTTGGGTATTCTTCAAAAAGAAATACTGGGCTACCTATTTTCCCAAAGAACTGGTGCATGAGCATTTAGCTTTATTTATTTATTTATGTTTAGGGGACCATGAGCATGTACCTGGGCCGGATTCATGTGAGAGCCTCCCTTCCAGTTAATTATGGGCTTCTCTATTGGGCCTTCATCAGTGGGCTGCATGTTATCAACAAGTGGAAAATGTGTTCCGTACGAAAAATAGTATGCGCTACGTATGGTACGGGGCACTAAAGGATCGAACCGTGCAATGACTTCCAAAACATTGTGTTTGTCATTCTAACAACACATTTATTCAACCAACAGACGAAATATACTACTGATTGTACATTGAAAACAACAGCAGCAGCAACCAGGGCTGGGGGTGCAACAGAAGCAGTAAGCAGGCCAGAAGAGTGAAGACGCAGCTCTCTCTTCCAAACCAAACATCAGCCATCATTACAAAAGGGCTACCAAAAAAGAACAAGTGTATGCTTCAAATTAAATAAAGATCCTACTACACCAAGTGTACTCATCTAACTAACTGGCTCAGTTAGACGTTACTATTTATTAAGCTGTGGAGATTGGCTGACGGCTTGAACCAGATGGGTGCCTGACGGGGGAAACTCCAGCCAGCAGGTCGAAGTCTGATACTTGCGAACCTCTCTCCTACTTTGGGCTGCAGAGCGTGGCGACACATATCAGGGTATGGTGCATGCAGAGACGCATGGTATGCTGTGTACACACAATTTTGCCTGATGAACGAAACCGCGCTGCCATCATGATCCTTGCCGTCGGTTATCTCCTGGTTAATCGGATAATTCAGTCCGACAAACAGAGAGCGTGTACCAAGGCTACTTACCAGCCTCCAGTAAAAAATTCCTGAAGGCCCCGAGAAGCTGGGATCCTGCTCAAAGACCTTGTAGTGACTGTGATTGTATTCTGCGAAACAACACGTCCGGTACGTGTGAACGATCATCAATCTTTCGCCGTCGTCTGATCGAGCCAGGAACCACCTGGAACTGCCATACCACTTTTCTTTGAAAGGTTCTGGGATTAGGAAGGGTAGGGACACCAGGCGGCCTACAACATCATATCAAGTTGGAGTCAAATAAAAAAGGGCTCTTGATTTAGTCAATCTTAAGAACAACATGTTATGAGCATGAATATTTTTTCAGCAAATGTTGACAGTAATATAAGCAAGCCATCATGATATCATAGGAAAGCAACATACTGCTGTAACAGCCGTTTGTAGCGATGACTGGAGTAGGCCAGCAATACGTCCAGCCATAGAAGGAGTCGACAACGTAAATGAAGCCCTTGTGTTCAATGGCATCAGAGAACCATGGAGGATGTATGATCCTGCGATGGACGTGCAGATTTATCCACTTACCGTAGTGACCTGTCAGATAGGCGAGACCGCGGTTGAAGAACGCAATTAGCCTGAAGTCTTTATAATTCGCAGATCTTGTGGGCACTTGGCAGATTACAACCTTGAGCAAATCAAACTTGGTATCATGTTGGATACTGTAAGATTCCAAGTATTCTGGGCCACGGTGCCAAAGCAGTGCAGTGTTAATCGAAGGAAGGGGGATCAATCGCCGGGTGTAGACCTCCACGAGCATCCAGTTGCCGCGACCGTCGACGAGCACCATCCAAGATGTGTTCATGCCGACCCAGTACATACCGTTAATGTAGTTGAGGCTGACGGGGATCGTATCACAGTCAAGGGGGTTGATGCTCGCCACCCTACGATCGTTATGCTGCGTGACACGCCGTTTCTGAAGATCAGGCGGCATCAGCAAGCAAGGAGCTGGCTTAAAAAGCTCCGGCCTGAGGGCTTTGAGTAAACGGTACAGCCCGATGAGCACGCGGCGAGCGGCATGGTACTGAGATTGTCCACACGCGAAACAATGAGCTTGATTACCTCTGTGGGGAGTGAATTCCAGCCACTCTTTCGGTGGATGCTGCTCGGTTCTGCCATTGTTAGTGCTTGGGTTTTGGATGAGAGGGGGAGGTGCCTTAGCGGGGATGGAAGATTGGACGAGATTATGTGCGGACAAAGATGGAGAAGCGAATATGTGTTGCGGGAAGTGGACAGGTGATGATGACTACAGCATGCCGCTTGACTTACGAGACACATACCAGCAGTGTAGGGTCATGTCGATGCCAGCCAACTTTCTTGAGTGATCATAGTACTGGTACTCCCTACAGTGCTATGCCCTAACTTGCTTGAGTAGAGTAGTAGAGTAGGACTCTGCTCTACTACTAGCACCGGAGGAGTAGTATATTCTAATCTAAAATAGTTACAAACTTCAATGCCCGAGCGTGGAACGACTATGAACCGTGCTCAAAGACCGTGTCTACGTGGTGTTTGGACATGGGCGACAACCTCAACGCCAACGGTGCTGCTCCCGTTGCACCGTATGTGTTTCTGTCCTTCCTGTTCGAAATCGTGGTAGAATTCATGATTTATTTTGTGCTTATTCGGATTAAATCTCGTAGTAACTGCTGGCCGGCAGCGGACATGGTGCATCACCTCACGGATGCGTGCAGCGGTCACTGCTGGCCCTTGGCGGAGAACATCAAGTACGAGACGTGCTACCCATTCACCATGCCGGAGTCGCTGGAGGATCGACGTGAGAGGGAGGGGGAGGAGATAGCGATGAACATGAACATGAGGAGGAGGAGATAGCGATGTCGTGGGGGGCGCAGTATTTATAGCGAGCAATGGCACACCTATGTAAGATATGGACTGAGCTGCACTGACTTAACTGCAGGTCCAGTTGCGTCACTGACATGTGGGCCAGACCCCTGTTGGGCCCATATGTCAGTGACCCAATGCACATGCAGTTAAGTAACAGCTACGTGGGCATATTTGTTGGAGTAAATTACGGGGGAGCGAAGGGGTGGAAATATTGCTGGTCACAACGTATTGGACGAGCGTGGGGGGAGGAGAGTCATGCATGCAGATTTTTTCACACGAGGTGGAGTGGTGGGACCGCCGGAGGGAGAAGGAGAGTTTGGCAGGCATATTGTTTCCACACATGGAGAGGAAAAGATTTGGAGACGAACGGGCTTCCTGCAGGTATGGGGAATGGTGCATAATAAGTCATCTTGCATGCCGGGCTAGGTATAGTCTCAAGTCATTAAAACATACACGCCCCACACATGTTCATATTTCAAGGTGCACTAAATTATTGCATGCGATAATTAAGGCTGGCCATAATGGTGGTATCTTAGCTGGTATCATGCACACGGGAATAGCAAACATGTTGATGTGGCAAAGAATTAAAGAAGAGAGGGGGGTTAGAGTAACTAGTGTTCATGCATGCATTGGTAAACACATTTTTTTGTGAAGAACGACATCACTAGTTGAGTACTTTTGCAGACTTCAAAAACTATTCCACCGCCTCTACCATCTTGCTAAGAGTAGGTGAAATTTTGAATCGAGCCCTTTAAACTAGAAGGGAGGTAGTGGTACTCTAATAGCTAACCTTGTTGTGATGACAAGATAGGACATGGCACGCACTTGGACAGAGGAACTAGTCTGCATTGTGCATTTAAGTTTTGTCTGAAGTCAATGTACCTCTACTTTCACCAGACTTATAGAAAAATGTGTCAACATTCATAATGTCAAATCAATATTTTTACACTCATTATAAAACGTAGTTCTTATACTCATTATAATCAGTATTGTAGATATTGATATTTTTGGTATAAATTTGGTCGTGGGATTTCATTGATGCCTGTCAAAGCGTGGAGGAAGCGGAGCTTAGGGCTTGCATCGCCGGTCTCTACATAGGTATTTCTCTTCATAATCCTGTAATTTTAGAGACTGATTGCGCTTTTGCGGTAGCGTCTCTTGCATCGGGGGACTATGACAGGTCTGCTATGCGTGACCTAAAGATGAAACCATTGAGCATCTCGAAGTTGATCAACAATCTTCAATTGTCAAAGATTAGCCGTTCGGCCAATAAGGTGGCACACTTAATCGCTAAGTATAGCTTTGACAATAGATTAGATGGTATTCTTGTAAATAACGTACCGCCCTGTGTGGTGAATATTGTATCGAATGAGTGTACTAGTGTGGCTGGTTAATTAATATAAGGTGGTGTTCAAAAAAAGTATAAATTTGGTCAAACACTTTGCAAATGGTTGACGGGAGTAAAAAGGACTAGAGGGAGTATCATGCATGTGGAGTAGGCAAAAAAAATTGCTTGTCTAAAAAAAGGCAAATTTTTTTGCTCATTTATAGCCGGTCGAAGTCTCAAAGGGCGCGACCGTGCGAGGGAGGCAAAGGTCGTGGGAGGCGCGACGTTTGACGGAATTAAGTGAAGTTACATCCACGCGCCGGCATGGCGTGCGAATAGGCAGAAGCTATACCGTCAGGCCTATGATATGGGTCTAGTAGACATGACATCTAGTGGGTCCCGCATAGTTCTCGAGAACTCTTTGGGGGCTTGCAGCCGTTTATCCACCGGGCAAGCCAGCAACCCCACGCCGTTCGCACGCCCTACTTGTCCCCGTCTTCTACCTTACAACAGTTCGCTCCCAGTCGTCCCGTCCTTTCACATTAGTTCGCTCCCAGTTCTTTTTGTGGGGTACAACAGTTCAACTTCTCCTAACTGTAAGTGCATCTAGTGCCCCTTAGTGATTTTGGTGTATTGAAGACTTATAGGTTAAGGGACTAATGCGTTTGTGAGTGTACACGTGTCTATAAGTCTATGAGGAGTTTGAAATTTACAGGAAAAGTCGACCCCTAAAAATGAATATCTTCGACTGAAGATTTTGGTATTTCTGAAGACTTTCATGAAGACTTTGAAAGTGAAGAAATTGGTGTGTCCGTGAAGACTTGATATTCATGCGAGGAATATGAAGCTTGAAGACTTTCGTTTTCATAGTTTTGTTTTTCTCTTTCTTGAGTCATAGGAAACACCGTACTGTTAAAGGGGGTCGAGGAAATACTAAGGAAAAATTTCCATGTGATGCTCAACTCAAAATCCTACACCTACCAATCCCTTCGAGTGAAGCCGTTGGAAATCTCATACAGTTCAGTCAATTTCTTCAGTGATAGAGACGAAGTTCTTCTGGTCTCTGAGGAATTTGTCCGGACTAAGGAGTTAGGAATTCACCAGTGCGGATTGCCTACACAGTGAGGAACATGATAGCCCTAAGGATTTTGCTACTCAAAATTCCGACCGTTGCTGTGCTATGCGCCAGCTGTCCCAAAATATCTATCCACCTAACGGTCATATCATTGAAGGGCATTTATGTCTTATCATGTCGAGCTGCTCCCTAGGCTATAAATAGCCGCCCCCTACAACCACTAGTTGGTTGGCTGCTCCGAGAGAAACTGACACTTGTCATTTGAGAGCAACCCATCCTTTGAGGACTTTGAGCGAAAATCATCAAGTGAGGAAAAACCAAAAACCCAAAACCCAAACACCTACAAACCCCAAGTGATTGAGCATCACTGAAGAGATTGATCCTGAGTGGATCCGACGCTTGTTACCTTTGGAGACTGTACTTCTTCCAGACACTTAGGCGTCATAGTCTAGAGCATCCAAGAGGAATTGTGGATCGCCGAGTGACCGAGTTTGTGAAGGTTTGGAAGTCGCCTGAAGACTTACCACGAGTGATTGGACGAGGTCTGTGTGACCTTAGTTCAAGGAGAATACGGTGAGGACTGGGTGTCCTGAGCTGCGTGTTCAGGACTGGGTGACCGGGACTGTGTGTCCTCAAGTTTAAATACTCAGCCGCTCCAACCAGACGTACAACTGAGACAGCAGTTGGAACTGGTCTACCAAATCATTGTCTTCACCAAGATTACTGGTTCTATTCCCTCAACTCTTTCATTTCCTCATAACTGTGTTGTGTGTTTGTTCATATCTGTGTTTGAAGACTTTGACTGAAGACTTTCTCAATTTCCTCAGTTCAATTTCTTCAGTCTGTTTGTCTTCATCCTGGGTTATCCTGTGATTACGCTCCCTGTACTCTGTGCCTGTCTTCATTTCATCATGATGACTATGCTTGTATTCTGTTTTGTTTACTTTTGAGTACTTATTCCGCTGCTAGTAGTTCTTTGCTAAGGAATTTCCTCACCGGCAAATTCCTCAGTAAAGAATTTCATATAAATCGCCTATTCACCCCCCTCTAGTCGATATAATGCACTTTCAATTGGTATCAGAGCAAGGTACTCCCTTGTTCTGTGTGATTTTGGTTTAACCGCCTAGAGTTTTAGTTATGTCGACCGCAGGTATGACGAAGGTGACATGCCCCATCTTTGACGGTCACGAGTATCCCAAGTGGAAGGCCATGATGAAGAAACGCCTCATGGTGATGAACAGTGAGTTGTGGACCGTCACTGAGATTGGCCTGACTGATCTGTGCAAGATGGCGGATGCTAATGACATTCGCAAGTATACTCTTCTCAACCTCATGGTGAAGGATGTCATCTGCTCCAGTCTGTCACAAAATCAGTTCAGGAATATCATGCATCTCGATCATGCAAAGCTCATCTGGGACCTTCTCTTTGAGTTCTATGAAGGTCATCGAACCTGTCATGATACTTGGTTTGAGGACTTCAAGGAATCTCTCAAAACAATGACGTTCGAACTAGAATCATCATCTTCTGCATCATGCCTTATGGCAAAAGATGCTGAGGTAACTGAATGCTACCTATCCGAGTCCAGTGATGATGAATCTGGTGATGAATTTGGACCCAGCTATTCTAAACTTGCTAATATTGCTATAAAACAACAAAGGGCTTTAGAAAAGGTTCAAAACATGCTAAATAAAAGTGATGATATGTTGGGTGAAGAAATGGATCGCACTGAAACTTTGACTGAAAATCTTCAGAGACTTCAGTCCAAGCTTGAAAAACTTCAAAGTCATCATAACACTCTCTTATCGGATCATGAGAAGCTTTCTTATGAATTTCTTCAAAGAAAGCAAGACCTTGAGAAGCTAAGAGTGAGTTATGAAGATCTTCAGAAGGAGCGCGATTCATTACTTGCTCAACAAATCAGCGCTTCTCAGGAAGAATTTGTTCCTCCATGCTTGAAGTGCATTGAACGTGAATCTGCTAATTCTTCACCTGAATGTTTAAATGCTGCTAATGTTCCAAATTCTTCACATGCCTCTGCTATCACTAATTCCTCATCTGAGGACATTGCTAGTATCACTGATGATGCAGGGCTGAAGGAATTGTACACGACAGGCATGTACAAAAGCCTCAAAGGGCATCAGGCTCTTTGTGATGTGCTTAAAAAGCAGATCGTCAACAGGAACCCTAGGAAAGAGGGTATCGCCTTTGAGAGGAAACTCAATGCTGATGGTACATATTGGAAGCCTGAGCAGTACCCCAAAACTACATGGGTTGCTGCAAAGGGACATCCAGTTGATCCATCTAACTTATCTGGATTTGCATGTGAATCTCCTCATTCTGATGATGAGTCAATTGACTCCAACTATAAACTGTTCAAAAATCAGAATGGTGAAGTATTTGCTAGATATGTTGGCACTAACTGCAGGAATGGCTCCCCTATGAAGAAAATCTGGGTTCCCAAAAGATGCCTTGAAAATCTTCAGGTGAATGTCATCATGACGCCACCTGTGAAGAATAGGAACCCCAGATCAAATTCTTCATATGGACCAAATTCTTCATATGGATTCAAGTCCTCATATGGACCAAAGTCCTCATATGAACATCATCATGCTAACCCGTCTGTTTCGCAGGGAAGATCTAAGGATTATGGATGTGTGCATTATTCTTCAAATCATTATGTCCATAAGTCCTCGAAGAATTTCTCTGCTTACTCATATGCTTACTCTAACCCATCTTATGTGAAATGAAATGGATTGGCTTCTATGCCATCCTTCTCGTATGGAGCTCGCAGAATGATGAACTCTTTGCCACCCCTTCAGATGTGGGTGGTGAAGAAAAAGAACTAATCTCTTCTGCAGGGTCAGGTCTCCAGACGCACGTAATCGTCTGAAGAATTTGCTGGAGACCTGAGCAATGCCTGATAGGACGCATGCTAATCATGAAGAAATGAACTTTCATTTCTCACGTCCTCATATTGCTTTATCAGTTCTTTTACTTGATGAAATTGATCTGATGAATTGATGTCATATTCTTCACTGATGAAGTATATGAGTTTGTAAGCTGCACTAATTCATCTGCAGGATGATCAACCCAAAGCCACTGAGTGGGTCCTCGATAGTGGATGTACAAACCACATGACTGGTGACAAGAATCTATTGATGAATGCTCCATTATCTCCGTCGCATCTGAAGCATATCATCTTTGCTGACAAAGGCAAAAGTCAGGTATTGGGTCTAGGTAAGGTTGCAATTACAAAGGATCGACACATGGACAAAGTCATGCTTGTTGAGTCCTTAGGATACAACCTTATGTCTGTCTCAATGCTTTGTGATCTTGATATGGTTGTTGTCTTTGGCAAGTACCGTTGTGTTGTGGTTATGGAAGCTGACAATTCCAAAGTCTTCGAAGGCTTTAGGAGAGGAGACCTGTATATTGTTGATTTCTCTACAGGACCACAACCAGCCATGTGCTTACTTGCAAAAGCTTCAGAAGGCTGGCTCTGGCATCGACGACTTGGTCATGCAGGCATGAGGAATTTGCACACGCTTGCAAAGAAGATGCATGTCATTGGCATCGAGAATGTCAAATTCCTCAAGGATCACCTATGTGAAGCCGGGAAGATGACCAAGGCCAAGCATCCAGCGAATACTATCATGACCACCACTCGCCCATTTGAATTGCTTCACATGGATCTCTTTGGTCCTAATCATTATTCTGCTATTTCAAATGAAGCATCTCAATATGGCTTTGTTATTGTTGATGATTATTCTCGCTACACATGGGTACACCTTGTTACTTACAAACATGAAGTGCAGGAAGTCTTCAAACGATTTTCCTCGAGGGCTTCAACCAACTTTGGTGTGAAGATCAAGCACATCAGAAGTGACAATGGCACTGAGTTCAAGAATTCTGGTCTCGATGACTATCTTGATGAACTTGGTATTACTCATGAGTTATCTGCTCCTTACACTCCTCAGCAGAATGGCGTCGTGGAGCGCAAGAACATGACTCTTGCTGAGATGGCTCGCACTATGCTTGATGAATACAAAACGCCTCGTCGTTTCTGGACCGAGGCAATTGATACTGCGTGCCACATCATCAACAGAGTATATCTTCACAAATTCTTCAAAAAGACTGCCTATGAACTCCTCACTGATAAGAAACCCAATGTAAGTTATTTCAAAGTCTTTGGTGCTAAATGTTGGATTAGAGATCCTCATCACAACTCAAAATTTGCACCGAAACCACATGAAGGTTTTATGCTTGGTTACGAAAAGGACTCGCACACCTACAGAGTCTTCAACAACGTTCTTCACAAAATTGTTGAAACTGTAGATGTGCGGTTCGATGAAACTAATGGCTCGCAAAAAGAGCACCTACCTACTGTGATAGATGAGCCAGCACCTGAGGAAACTATCAAGTTCAAGGCTACTGAGGATGTCATTCCTACTGAAGAATCTGCTGAAGAATTCATTCCAGAACATGAAGAACGTCGAGCTAATGCACCTGAAGAAAATGCTGAAGAAAATGGTGCTGAAGAAAACGCTGATCAAATTCTTCAACGACAACCAGCTCATCCTCGCATTGCAAAAGAAGTGCAAGTTGAAAAGATCATCAATGACATCAAAGCGCCAGGTCCTCTCACACGCTCAAAAGCTTCACATTTGTCTAACTTTTGTGGGCACTATGCTTTTGTCTCTATTACAGAGCCCACTAAGGTAGATGAAGCATTTTTGGAGCCTGAGTGGATTCAGGCCATGCAAGAGGAATTACATCAGTTCGAGCTCAACAATGTCTGGGAACTGGTTAAACGTCCAGATCCTCGCAAGCACAATATCATCGGCACAAAGTGGATCTACCGCAACAAGCAAGATGAAAATGGCCTTGTGGTGAGGAATAAGGCACGTCTTGTAGCTCAAGGCTACACACAGGTTGAAGGAATTGATTTCGATGAAACTTTTGCGCCTGTTGCTAGACTTGAGGCTATTCGCATATTACTTGCTTATGCTAACCATCATGATATCACTTTATATCAAATGGATGTGAAAAGTGCATTCCTCAATGGTAAGCTTGAGGAAGAAGTATATGTTGCTCAACCCCCAGGTTTTGAAGATCCAAAGAATCCTGACAAAGTCTTTAGACTCAACAAGGCCCTCTATGGCCTCAAGCAGGCCCCACGGGCTTGGTATGATACCTTGAAGGAACTCTCCATGAAGAAAGGCTTCAAACCCGGTTCACTCGACCCTACTCTTTTCACTAAATCTTATGATGGTGAATTGTTTGTGTGCCAAGTATATGTTGATGATATTATCTTTGGCTGTACTGACCAACGTTATAGTGATGAATTTGCCTTATGATGAGTGAAGAATATCAAATGTCTAGTATGGGAGAGTTGAAATTCTTCTTAGGTCTTCAAATTCGTCAACAACACAATGGCATATTCATATCTCAGGAGAAATACCTCAAGGATGTATTGAGGAAATTCGGCATGCAAGATTGCAAAGGTGTCAAAATTCCTATGCCCACAAATGGCCATGTGTTCACTGATGAAAATGGTATTGACTTCGATCATAAGGTATACCGCTCCATGATAGGCTCCTTATTGTACTTATGTGCAGCTAGGCCAGATATAATGCTTAGTGTTTGCATGTGTGCCCGATTTCAAGCTACACTGAAGGAATCACACCATAAGGCTGTGAAGCATATTCTTCGATATCTAGCTCACACACCAACACTTGGATTATGGTACCCCAAGGGAACGACTTTTGATCTCATTGGATATTCTGACTCTGACTATGCTGGTGATCGTGTGGACCGCAAGTCAACATCTGGTACATGTCATTTCCTTGGACGATCTTTGGTCTGTTGGTCCTCGAAGAAACAGAACTGCGTATCACTATCTACTGCTGAAGCTGTGTACATTGCCGCTGGTTCTTGCTGTGCCCAATTGCTATGGATGAAGCAAACTCTCAAGGACTACGGCGTCAACATGAAGAATGTGCCGCTCTTCTGTGACAATGAGAGTGCCATCAAGATTGCTCACAACCTAGTTCAGCACTCGAAGACAAAGCACATTCAGATTCGTCATCATTTTCTTCGTGATCATGTGTTGAAGGGCGACATTTCTATTGAGCATGTGAAGACTGAAGAACAACTAGCCGATATCTTCACAAAGCCCTTGGATAAGAAGAGATTTAGCAAGTTGCGGTGTGAGTTAAATATCCTAGAATCTTCGAATTTTCTTTGAAAAGGACACTCATCCTAACACTTATGCAAAATTGATGACTTAGATGTGCAACACATGAAGAAATGTTTTTCTTCAATCAATGAAGAATAACACTCTTAGTGTGAAGAAATTAACAAAGAATTTGATTCTCAGAACCCTACGATGTACGCGGTGTCTGAAATCATCATTCTTATACGGTGGATCACGCCACCACCAAAAGTTGAAATTCCTCAAATTATTCATTTTCTTCAACTTTGCATAGTCTTCACTGGTTCCGTCGTTTTTCTTCACTGGCTATATATACATATGAGTTTATGTCGTCTACAACATTCACTTATTGCTATTTCGTCAAGTTGGTTTTTCTGCTAAGTGAATTTGATCGGACCCTTCCCCTCTATGCTATACTCAACCCAATCTGTTCACAAATTCTTCATGTGCATTCTATTTGAAACTCATTCAAAATCTTCACTGTGTCCTTGTCAGCTGAAGAAATTGCGAATGGAACTTTAAAACCTATTTTATCAAAAATTTCGGTTTTGCCGCTCAAACCGTTCCTCACCCCACGATATACTTATCCACTCACCCACGATCTAACACGATCTCCACCTCTCACTACATGGGTGACACATGTCATGCGAATGAGAAGGGTCAGGGGCACGTTCGTCCAATTTCTTCGGGCGAGCAGTTTTTCACCGCGGCTATAAATACCCCTCCTTCCCTTCCTCACTTATTTTACTCCGCTCGACCTCTCTCTCCAGCTCGAGCTTCTCAAACCCTAGCACCGCCGCTACTTCATCGCCGCCGGTGAGGAAGAGCTTCACTGCCTCGACCTCGTCGCCAACGTACTCGCGCCGACCACGGAAATCTTCACTCCGCCGCCGCCGTAGCCGTCTTCCTCCGCCAAGTTAGGGCGTGGAAGATCTGCATAGACGAACTTCACATCTCCTCACTCTAGTTCGTCGTGTTCTTCGTCCAGGGTAATTAAAAGTTACTTTTACTGCCCTCGTCGATTCGAATGATTATCTACAAAATCTTCAAAGGTGTTTTTCTTCATAGATTCACACACTAAACACCTCACAAGTCATCCGTTCTTGATTCGTTTCTCTAAGCCATGTTTTTCTTCAAGATTCCTCAAATGTGTGGATTTTTAATCTACACATCTCTGGTACCTAAGCCAAAGAACGCTTAGTGAAATTCCTCAAGACTCATCTGGTCAAATTTCTCAAACTTGTTCTTTTTACAAAACCTTCTGAGAACGCATATGACCTCTCCAAATTCCTCGCAACTATACTCTGTTCACAGGTACACATGTCAGCTGCTGAATCACTAGGTTCTCATCAACTTAACTCATTTGCAGCGTTCCTCGAAGAAAAGTTGCATACTTCTTCAGAGAATTCAATTGTTCAAATTCCTCAACTGAAGAAAATGGCTGATGGTAAGAAGTCACAAAAGGGAGGAAAGAGGCCCGAGGTAAATACAGCGTTTGAGATCCCTGATGACATATATGCTGGGTACTGCACACCTACTGAGGAAATCAAGAATGAGCGCAAAGTGCACAAACAGAGGATAGAGAGGAGATGGGCAAGAGAATGGAGGGAGTACAGATACGTCACTCCTAAGTATATGAAGAAATTCGCCCTCAATCCTCCATGCCCAAGAGCTCCATTGGCACCTGGCCAAATAGCAGATCCCACCAGCCTCAAGCGCGGTGAGGACTATCCTGCTGAATGGGCCAAGCGCCAAGCCAAGCTGGCTAAACAAACCAGAGAAGCAGTGAGGAAATTCAATGAAGACTCTGCTACTGCTGCTGCTGCCTCTGCTGAGGCCTTTGCTGTCAACAATGCCCTCAAGGCCAAGTTCCTCAGCAATGCCCTCACGGCCAGAATCCTCAAAGCCCTTACGGCAAATTCCTCATGATGCTCCTATTCCTCCAAAGTCCTCAGCTCCTCCGCCAAAGCCTTCAGCTGTTCCAACTAAATCCTCAGCACCTGTGCATCTCGCCTCGTGTCAAAGGACTGCCGACATCTCCATTGCCTCAGGTGTCTCAGCTAGTTCCTCAGCTACAACAAGTTCCTCAGTTGTCCCCTCACTGCTGAAGACAAAGGCCACTGCTGGACGAGGTCCTCGCCCAAGTCCTCAAAAGAAGCAGGTCGCTTTCCAAGTGCCGTCTGATGAAGATGAAGCTGATGATGATGAACTTGCAGAAATCATCAGAGACAGGCAAGTCAGGGCCGCTAGAGCCAAAGGATCAGAGGTGCCACTGCTTTTGGATCCCAAGCTGATCCTCGACTACATTGATGATTGGCACAAGGACCCTAACACTCCCTTGCCTGACTTCAAGCTGACTCCTGGCCAAAGTCACATGCTGACCCACTTCATTCAAGAAGAAAAGTGGAAATTTGAGAAGGCCAGGCAGATCAAGAAAGCGCAGTACAAGAAAGAGCGCTATCTGAAGAAAAACGTTGTCTCTATGACAACTGAAGAACTTGTCACTATTCAGACTGAGATTAAGAAACTCAGTGATGACTTTGACGCATATCGCGTTGATTGGCTTGGAGCCAAGGTTCGTTTTGTGAGACTTGCGGATAACTTCACTTCCAATGTTGCAGCCCCAACGCAACAGGAAATTCCTCAGGCTGAAGCATCTGCTCATCCTACTGAAGAAAATGCCAGCACCGCTGATAACAATCAGGCTGCTCAAGATAATGTGAGTTCCAGGGCTGATGACTGCATTCAGCCGCTGAAGAAATTGCCAGGGCACCCACTAGTGGTGTCCCTGAAGAAACTGAAGAACTCAGGGCAACTGCATCAGTTGTGCCTGAAGAAAATCAACCAGATTCCTCAGCTGCTCCTGCACCAACTTCAACTCCAATCCTTCCATCTGCATCAGATGTGAAGAAGACCAAAGCTGCAGAGCGTGCTGCAGTGAAGAAAAGGAAAGCATCAGCTGCTTCAGATTCTTCAGCTCTGAAGAAAATGAACCCTATGACAAGCTCATTTGCAAAGTCGATTGATGCTGTTCCCATCTCAACCAGACCATCAAAGGACCTTGTTCCTTTTAATGAAGAATATGTGATCCCCAGCGGATTTGATGAAGAAACTCCTTCTGCTGCTTCGTCTGAACCGTTGGATGAAGAAATTGAAGTGTATGCGATCCCTTCAACACCTATCATCTCCTCGCCTATGCCTCAGTTCACAGCTGAAGAGGCTGGCGTTGAAGAAATGGAAGATGAAGATGTGGACATTGGATGCTCCACACCCATAATCATTGATGAATTCTGGGAAAGTCAGCATCCAAACTCTCCAATGTTCACCCCTCTACAACAAACTCCTCAGTCCCCCACACAAACTGTTCACATGGGCTCTGAAGAAACTCATCCCACTGCATCTCTCCATGAGGAAATTCCAGCCACTAGCGCTGAAGAAACTGCTGCTGCTGAACAACCAACGACGCAGACTGCCACTAAGGAGGAACCAGAAATTTCTCAGCCTGAAGAACCTGTGATTGAGATTCCTGAGGTCGTGATGCAACTCACTGACACTCCTCTGCCGAAGCCAAAGGATCCATTCTCACGCAAGCAAAAGTTCAAGGCTGATGATTTCTTCGGTGAGCATGTATTCTTCGAAGATTACAACCCATATGACTCTGCTCGCATTAGGAAGAGGCGTTTCTGGACTGCTAGTCAAGCCAATTTCTATTCCTCACTGCTGTTCAACAAGGAGAAGATTTTCTACCATGAGCATATTCCTCACGTGGATATGGAATCTCTGTCGTGCTTCGCACCAGTCCTCAGTGTTCTTCATGATGCTGGACTGCTCAACTTTTGCTCTGACATCTGCGATTGGAATGAAGAAATGATTCTTCAATTATATGCAACACTGCACAACACCGGAGATGCTGAAGATGTGAATTCATGGGTGCTGGACTGGATGTCTGAAAACACTCACTACACTGCACCAGCCTCTGAATTGCTTCATGCTCTACCACTCAGTCCTCCCCTTGAAGAAGCTTCCTGCATCTACAGTGAACCTGAGCTCACACATCATTACATGCAGGTGCTGATGAAACCTTTGAAGCCAGGGCAGGCACCAAGAACCAAATTCCTCATGAAGGAATTGCTGTACGTGCCCAGAACTGTCTATCGTATTCTTACAAGGACAATCAGTCCTATCAAAGGCCACGACTCATCTGATGAGGAAATTGTTGGCATCATGAAGAATCTGGTATTCAACATCGTTCATGGCATTCCTGTCAATTATCACGATTTCTTCATGAGGACTATGGCCAATGTTGCACTGTCTCCGTTTGAGCTGAAGCCTTATGCACCTTGGATTATGAGATTCCTCAGGACAAGGTCTTCACTCAACTACAAAGCTGATTTCTAGAATCACCTCAGCTACTTGCCCCCAGTTGAAGTCCTCAAGCAGACATATTCCTCAGTTGATGGAAAGGGCAAGGCACCAGCTGTAATAGATGAAGGCATTCGTCCATTGGATGGTCAGTTTCGCAAAGCTACATCTTATTCCACCAATGATGACTCTGCCACACATGACTCTGCCAATGCACTCAAGTCCACTCCTCAAGACACTGCACCGCGCGTGATAACTGTCCGTGAACTTCTGCTTAGTCTTCACCAGAAGGTGGATCGAAATCACAAATGGGTTAAGCGTCAGTTGGGTTCACTTCTTCACAACATGACTGCCACACACAATGCAGTGAAGAAAAACCACTACTACCTCCATCAAGTCTTCGGTCACACCTGGGCAATCCTGTCACATCTGTATGGTGAAGAAGATCTGAAGAACATGGGTCTCAAAGAAGATTTTGACTGGTCTGCACCTCCACCGAAGAAATTCAAGAAGGTCAAGGTTCCTTCTCTGGTGGCCAACTCATATTCTTCATCGCGCAACACTGATGAACATGAAGATTTGGACGACACTGCGGCAGGCCCTACATCAACAACCGACCCCAACAACGCTGGTTCATCAACATGATTATCTTCAGGGGCGTTAGTCCTCATTTTCGATCCTTTTGGTCATTCGATGAAAAAGGGGGAGAAATATGAGTTAGTCTTCAAGCGAGTCTACTATATGGGCGTTTTTTTGCTAAGTTACAACTCTCGTTCTTCTGAAACTTTATTGGATCGAGTTGTAATCTTAAACCCGATGGTGCTCTGATACTTTTGATGCACTATTCTGCATGCTTATTCCTTGTTAATATTACTGCACGCATGCTGAATTTCATCAGGCACCATATTTCATCATGCATTTCAAATTCTTCATATTATATGTTAAATGCGTGTATGAAATACAAGATATAGGGGGAGATCTCCATGATTCAACTCTTCAAGTGTGCATTGCTTCAAAAGCAAATTCCTCACTATGCACATCTTTAGGGGGAGTTCTTCTATATCTTGTAATCAAATTCCTCAATATCAGTAGTTACACTTCATATGTTTATCCCCGTTGAAAACTTAACCTATATTGTCATCAATCACCAAAAAGGGGGAGATTGTAAGTGCATCTAGTGCCCCTTAGTGATTTTGGTGTATTGAAGACTTATAGGTTAAGGGACTAATGCGTTTGTGAGTGTACACGTGTCTATAAGTCTATGAGGAGTTTGAAATTTACAGGAAAAGTCGACCCCTAAAAATGAATATCTTCGACTGAAGATTTTGGTATTTCTGAAGACTTTCATGAAGACTTTGAAAGTGAAGAAATTGGTGTGTCCGTGAAGACTTGATATTCATGCGAGGAATATGAAGCTTGAAGACTTTTGTTTTCATAGTTTTGTTTTTCTCTTTCTTGAGTCATAGGAAACACCGTACTGTTAAAGGGGGTCGAGGAAATACTAAGGAAAAATTTCCATGTGATGCTCAACTCAAAATCCTACACCTACCAATCCCTTCGAGTGAAGCCGTTGGAAATCTCATACAGTTCAGTCAATTTCTTCAGTGACAGAGACGAAGTTCTTCTGGTCTCTGAGGAATTTGTCCTGACTAAGGAGTTAGGAATTCGCCAGTGCGGATTGCCTACACAGTGAGGAACATGATAGCTCTGAGGATTTTGCTACTCAAAATTCCGACCGTTGCTGTGCTATGCGCCAACTGTCCCAAAATAACTATCCACCTAACGGTCATATCATTGAAGGGCATTTATGTCTTATCATGTTGGGCTGCTCCCTAGGGTATAAATAGCCGCCCCCTACAACCACTAGTTGGTTGGCTGCTCCGAGAGAAACTGACACTTGTCATTTGAGAGCAACCCATCCTTTGAGGACTTTGAGCGAAAATCATCAAGTGAGGAAAAACCAAAAACCCAAAACCCAAACACCTACAAACCCCAAGTGATTGAGCATCACTGAAGAGATTGATCCTGAGTGGATCCGACGCTTGTTACCTTTGGAGACTGTGCTTCTTCCAGACGGTTAGGCGTCATGGTCTAGAGCATCCAAGAGGAATTGTGGATCGCCAAGTGACCGAGTTTGTGAAGGTTTGGAAGTCACCTGAAGACTTACCACGAGTGATTGGACGAGGTTTGTGTGACCTTAGTTCAAGGAGAATACGGTGAGGACTGGGTGTCCTGAGCTGCGTGTTCAGGACTGGGTGTCTGGGACTATGTGTCCTCGAGTTTAAATACTCAGCCGCTCCAACCAGACGTACAACTGAGACAGCAGTTGGAACTGGTCTACCAAATCATTGTCTTCACCAAGCTTACCGGTTCTATTCCCTCAACTCTTTCATTTCCTCATAACTGTGTTGTGTGTTTGTTCATATCTGTGTTTGAAGACTTTGACTGAAGACTTTCTCAATTTCCTCAGTTCAATTTCTTCAGTCTGTTTGTCTTCATCCTGTGTTATCCTGTGATTACGCTTCCTGTACTCTGTGCCTATCTTCATTTCATCATGATGACTATTCTTGTATTCTGTTATGTTTACTTTTGAGTACTTATTCCGCTGCTAGTAGTTCTTTGCTAAGGAATTTCCTCACCGGCAAATTCCTCAGTAAAGAATTTCATATAAATTGCCTATTCACCCCCCTCTAGTCGATATAACACACTTTCAATAACCCTCCTCCAAAATCCATGGCCTCCCAAATCTCCATGGTCGCCGCTGAGTACCAGGTTAGAGCCATCACCGGCGATCAGTTCATCGTCATCTACACACGTGGATCCGAGACGGTGAAAGCATGGCTTGCTCGCTTCCTACACATGTTCAACAGTTCAACGGATGAGTGGGTCACTGGGCTAGATGTTGAGTACACCACAGTCTTGGGACGAGAGAAGGATCTAAAGGACGAAGAGAGGAAGAAGCCCGCTGTGATCCAGGTTTGCGTACATAACGTTTGCTTGGTCTACCACATATGCCATGCCGACGTTGAGTGCTAGGATTTTAAGGACAAAAGAGTGAAATTCGTTACTGTAGGCTTTAAGAATGACAGGATGTCCTGCGTCGGATAGGTCTTGTTGTAGGCCAGCCCTTCGATCTCTAGAAGGCAAGCCTGGTGTCCTCCTCTCGACCTTCAATGGTGACCCTGGCAGCAGCCATGATTGATCCTTCGTACGGTAAACTGAAGAAATCTCATCACGAGTTTCATCATGCATGGGAGTCGAAGACATTAGATGAAGATCACATCATGTACGCAGCAATGGATGCCTACCTTTGTTTAAATATCTACAAGGGTTGGATGAAGAAGCAGAGCCCAGTGTCCGGTTCAAGCAAAGAAGCGTCGGCAAAGAGGAAGAGGAAGAGGGACGAGGACGAAGTCGAGGACGTGGACTCGGACTCCGAGTAGGTGGCAGTGCCGTCGCTCATGCTGGTTCTACTGCATTGTCAAGCGAACTAGTTGCTTAGTTTATTTTCAAGGGTGTGTTGTGCTGAGGCCCCAACAGAACTATGTTTATGTTCTTTCTCGTTATTTGAACTCTTTAGTACGTACAGTAGTACTAGTACTATGTCTTACTACTGTTCTTCTTGCAGTTGGTACTACTGCTCGTATCTTCGTGTTCCTACTATACTTAATACATTCGTACTAGTAGTATAATTTGGGTCAGTCGATTTGTGAAAGAAGTTCGACGGAGCGAAGGAAGAAGATGGCAGAAGAGGTGGAAGAAGCCCTTCTAGACATCCATGTTGCATCAAACGGCTCACATGAGTCGACTGACCCAAATTGCTCATTCAGATTGCAGGATCCACGTGGCATTCAAGGTCTCGATGGTAGATTCCGCGTCCGCACCCGGTTTGCGGGGTCGACGCGCGCGCGACCGGCTTCCACCGCAACAGCCACCATGCGCGCCTCCTCCACGCGGACGGAGACAACAATGACACGGTAGTTCCTCCTCACCGGCGTGCTGGAGCACGCGCTCGTCCTCCTCTTCATACGCTGCGTGCATAGACGCGGCTCCACTAGCTGCTCGCGTGCTTGGTAGTGCGGCGGCATCGCGAGGAGGGACTGCAGACGACGTGAGCGGGCGAGCCTTCGGCTTCATGGCACAGGGATGGCGGTGACACGGCGGTGATGGGTGAGAAATTGTTGGCCGGAGCAGGCGGGCGCCGGCATGCGCAACGGTGGCGGCGGCATATTGATGAATGCGCGTGTGGGAGCTTACTTTAGTTATATATATATATATAAGGTTGGTCAAACTTAAAAGAAAACCGTACTAGTACACGTAAACATTAGACTTAGGTAGTGCTTTTATTAGTTAGTACCACAGCCACGATACGGAATCCTGTGCAAGCGCGTGAACCGCGGCCGCGCGGTCGATCGAACGACGCGTCACCGTGTCGCGCTCGAAGGACATCCACCGAACCTTTTTGTGTGTGTGAAAACAATTCTCGAATATTACTCAACTTTTTTTCCTGTGAAATTTATTAACGCTGCAATATTTCCATATATTTGAATTTAGCTCCAGTTCGTGTTTCTTTGGATTTGGACGTTTTAGGTGCGCCCTAGTTTTTTTAATACTGATTTTGTGTGTGTGACTGAGAGAGAACGTGTGTATGTGTCCATATGTGTGTTGTGGCGGAAGGGCAATGTGGAGACGGTGTGCGTGTGATATAGACATAGAGAGGTGTGAATGTGCAAATGATCATGCATGAGTGAGACATAGACAGATGCCGATACGTTGTGTATACATGAGAGAACGGTCTTCTAGTTTAGGGCCTGTTTGGTTCCAATAAGTCACCTGACTTATAAGTCAGGTGACTTAAAATTAGTGACTTATAAGTCACGCCTGTTTGGTTGTCATCTGACTTATAAGTCACCTGACCACACCTTCCCACCTTGTTTTTAATGTAAAGGTGATGGGACCCACATAGAAAGGGATGACTTATAAGTTTTAAGTTGGGGTGGAGCAACTTATGACTTATAAGTTGGGTCCGTTTGGCAAAATAAGTCACTTTTTGCACTTTTTGACTTATAAGTTGGTGACTTATTTGGAACCAAACAGGGCCTTACTTGTGTGTGTGTGTGAGAGAGAGAGACATAGAGAGAGAGAGAGACAGAGAGAGGAGCATCCGTAACACAACAACCATCTCTCTCGATTCATCCGTCCCTTGCACGGTCGCATGTAACACATGCATCAACGCGCACATTTTGACACCCTCACCCGGCCCCTGCCCACCTCAAGGCTTGCACAATCTCTTCGTGAATACCCATTTCTCTCCTTAGGTTTGTTTTCTCTCAATATCTGGCACACACAGACACACACATAGACACACGCAGCACAACACACACACAAACTCCCCCGAGCACACAATTCATCCCCATCCAAGGTTATACGACGACCACTTTCGCTTGTGCTTCTTTGCACCCCAACATGCACAACACCTCAATCTTCAAAGAGGGCATCGAGCAGATCGAAGACGGCGACCACACCGCACTAGAGAATGCAGGGTCATTTGGAAGCAGGGTGATGTGACGATGGCTGACTGACTCCTCCCCCCACCCTCTCTCTCTCTTGCACAAAATTACCAATCCCTCTCTCCCCCGCACAAAATTGTCAATCCCTCAACCCACGAGATCCTTCCCCTCTCGTCCATGTTTTTCCAGCTCTCTCATCAAACATGTTGTCTCTTCTCCTTCCACGTATACAGAATCCAGATGCACACGCATCTCATGTATATTACATGTATCCATCTTTCTCACAGACCTAACTTCTTCCTCTCTCTCTCTCTCTGTCTGTCTCATTAGGTTTGTCTCCTACTCTCTCGTCCACATACATACAATCTTTCCCTCCCTATCTGCTCCATCTTCAAAAGCTCTCTTTGCACGTTTCATTCACACATTGGGATATGTCAAAATGTTGCTTCTATAATGGCTGATGTAGAGTTATGGTTGTTTTTGTTTCATCCTACAAAGTAATAACTACGAAATGCATTTAGATTCTCATTTGACTGGAATTATGTGAGTTTGAGCATGTTGTGAAGTACTAGACCTTGTATACATCTTGGGATTCGATAATGATTGTAACTATTGAATTGTATAGACCATTACATTCGAAGTCAATAGCATAATATATTTATTTCACAATTTCAACAAATGATTAGTTCACTACAAACTAAGAAAACAAATGTGTACTCCCTCCGTTTTTATTTAAGTCCGCGTATTAGCATTGGTCAAAGTCAAGTTTTGTAAACTCTCACAAAGCTTATAACAAAAAATATTAACATATACAATAACAAATAAATACCATTAGATTCATTATTGAATGTACTTTCACATCATACATATTTCTTATGGTAAATGTTTATATTTTTCTATAAACTTGGTCAAAATTTAGGAAGTTTGACTTCGGTCAAACCTAATGTGCAGAGTTTACTACTACTACTCGCTAGTTGCTTAGCCGAATCACTCAACACGCCACATGGGGAGTCTAGTGTCACAAAATTTTGAGGTCGGTGGGAAAATCTCCCGCGACCCTGATTCGAGCAGTGGGAAGTTACCATCATAGCCTTCGGAACAGGCCTACGGATGACACTTGGTAGGGGGCTATTTTCGTAACTTCAGGTTCACCCTACCCAGCCAACCCCACCCCGGCACCCAAAGTAGTACACCTGAATACTCCCCATTTTCTATCCCCACCGCAAAATAGACTTCTCCACGGCACCGCAGCCTTCGTGCTCCTCCCCTTTACATCGGCGCACTCGTCCACCGCAGCGCATCTGCCTCATCAATGACCTCGTACGCCGCACTGGAGCCGGTCCATCATCATCGTCGTACACGGAGCCTCTTCCCCGGCATCGTCTTCCATGGTCTCGGATCTGCTTCCTGGAAGCCGACGCCAAGCGCAGAAGTACCACCGTCGTGGACAATGAACTGACTCCCGTTGCCGACCATGACTCACAGAGGCCGCCGCGACCATCGTTCTCCTCCTCGATTGGTAATGTGTGTATTGAATCACTTAGCAGTACATGTGCAGTTCCAATTTTGTTCATACCTACCCTTCAAATTTCCTGGTGCTATTGTTCCCGTAAAAGTAATTGGTTATAGCCTCCATTGTCCAACAAAATACCAGCTTGTAATTGTGCGTCGCTCCTGTATCGCGCTGTGCTTGGGTAGGTTTTTCATCTGCAACCAGTAGTGTGGCAAATGATGGAAAGGTTTTTAGAACTAGCAAGATGCCCATGTGTTGCACGCATCAAGATGCATTTGTATGAGTAGTTTATCTTGTGGGAGAAAGGGATGAACGATGGAAGGCCTTATTTGCAAATCTGGAGTGGGGTATGGGTATCTTTTTGCAAAATTCCCATTTGTTTCCTTCCTATCTGTCAGATATAAATCGGACGGCCTATATTGCAAGAAAAAAGTATAGAGAAAAAAAGTAGACAGTAAAGGAAGTAGAGATAAATATTAAATATAAAATAAATATAACAGTAGAGAAGAGAGTAGAGATAGCATGTTGAGATTTTTAAAGCGCCGCGCGTTGCGATTCTGTTGGAGATGCTCTAACATGGCAGACGAGTGCTTTAATGTTGCCTACAAGATGCGTGAGTATTACTAGTAGTATATTTTTCTTGCCATGTTGAGATTTTAAAACCACGAGCGCGAACATGCAGAGGAGCAATGAAGACCAAACACGGGATATTCGGGACATCTTCAAGGAGCGTGGCAAGTTAAAGAGGAGCTGCACCGAACCTATAAAACAAGCTTTGGTAAGTAACACCCTTTCAATTACTTTCGTATAGCCTCGTGTTCTTTGATGTGTATATGTTGTAGTTTCTGTTTCTCTTAAGCGTGGTGTTCTTCGATGTGTAATAAGAAGAGTCTTAATCGTCCTAATGCTTTCGTTTTTAGCTTGATGTAGGAAGTGGGTGTTCTCACCTTGTAGTCTGTTTTTATTTTTTTTCCTTTCGAATTCACTTCTCCGAGTTCTGTTTATCTGGCTTCTACTAAATGGATCTGGGTTGCTCTGAGTATTGATCTAAAAAAGAAGTAACTTCATGTCAGGATACAGTTCCTGCGAGGAGGGAAGTATGGTCAACCTCGAGATCATGTTTCCAAAATGAGGCTAGATTACACACAAGGTGCCACTTCCCTAATGATGCTGGATTAGACACAAGGTGCAAATTCCCAGATGATGCTGGATTACACACAAGCCAGGTGGAGTCGTTAGCTGTTCGTGTCCTCGTGGCATTAGTAAAGGCTGAAAGAAAGCGTGCAACAGCCCTTGAGAATGTAGTTGAGTTCCTGAAGAAGCTAAAAGAGCAATCAGATGCTCTCTTCACCCAAGCCAAAGAAGAGATGGAAGAAGCCAAAAATAAGCTAGCAGAGGTAGAGCAGGCTAGGCGTCTCCTGCTATCTAAAACTGTTGTCAATACAAAATTTCCTTCATAATAGCTAAGTTCAAATGTTTATCCAGTCAGCATGCCTGTTGTGATGTCCGTGCATCTACTGATGTGGCACAAAATGTATTTTTTCGGGTCATGTAATAACAGCAATTACTTTCCAAACAATAACAAACGAAGCATTGGACATGGTATAGTTCACGCGCAAGCCCGACATTCCAAGTTCAACTTCCACATCAAACTCATGTTCACAGATATCTGCACATCTATAATACCTAAATAGTTCATCCCCACTAACATATTTCTCTTGACATGCAACCTATCCACATCATCAAGTAGGTCCACATAAAAAATAATTTTCTCCTCTAAATAATCTTCCTATAATTATTTCTACTACTATGTTGCATGGCACGTAGCGACGTACTCTGGTGGAAGATGAAACGAGGAGGCCCACCATCTCTCACCTGGACCCTCTTCCCTGTGTATCGCTAAGTTTCGCCCTGAAAAAAGGTGCACTGCTAAGTTTCAATCAATATTGCGCCACACCATTTTAATTACTAGGCATTGGT
Organism: Triticum urartu; assembly: GCF_003073215.2. Lineage (NCBI taxonomy): Eukaryota > Viridiplantae > Streptophyta > Magnoliopsida > Poales > Poaceae > Triticum > Triticum urartu. The sequence continues at coordinate 479,200,854 of NC_053028.1, forward strand.
TCATCTTCCTTTTAATTACCAAATAGTTCCGAAGAGTCGCTGGAGACGCATGGTTTTATCCTCATCTCCCCGTCCCCACCACATGAAAGATGGCAGTAGGTACGGGATGCGCTGCCCAACTTGATGGCGGACGACCCAGTGCCCTCCTCTAGCTCTAGCAGCTCCGGCATCAGGCTTCCCCGGTGGCCGAGCTTTTGGGTGCGCAAGCAGGACTGCGATCAGCCGTCGGCGGTCAGGCTGTCGTTCTAGTGGTTGTTGCAGCACATCCCCGCGTCCTACTTCCGCAACATGAAGTCATGAACTCGCTATAGCTGTCGTTGGTCGACGGGGGAGGACGGTCGCTGTGGACTTCTCCAACTATCCCTGAATGGATCGGATAAGTTGAATCGTCGATCGCCCTATACCCCGTGCGTTGCTCCTACCCTCCAGGTCGCCCCCGCTAATCACGTCCAAATCTCAGTGCTTCTTTCCCGCTGCCCGCACGTGATACTCTTGATTGCTGACTTGCTGTTACCACTTACCACCCCGGTTAGGCTTCCTCTAAAAAATGCTCAAAGTATTTTATATACTACTTATGTCATATGTGAACTCACAAGTACTTTGATTTGGTATATGTTTCTTATCCAATGTCAGTCTAGCAGGGATCGGGCAGGAAGGATGCCCAGGCAAACTATTGTTCAGAGACGGATCTGTAGGGTTCAGGAGCAGGTGTGTTATAGGCCAATCGATGGTTATCTCCGGCGACAGGGGCAAATAAATTAAACACTGACGCGTCGTATATTGCCGCGAGTGGCTAGCGCGTTTCCTGTCAAAGGAACTCCAACATGAGGCTGTTAATCTCTCTGTCTGTTTCCCGATGATCCATGATATTAAAGAGGTGATGAGTTCTTTTGCTTCGGTTCAGTTTAAAAGGAGCAAGAGCAAGATGGTGCATGAACTTGCTGCTCTTACCAGATCGAAGGAGGATTTGTTCATGGTCGCTGGAGAGAGACATACTGGATCTTCATGTAACCTCGGTCAATGTGTAATGTATTTACTCTTTTCCTAAAAAAAGTAGTTTTATTTGCTGTGCTTCTTGATGTGAACTCACAGTTTCAATGAACAGGAACCAAAAATTCAGTGAGCATAAATAGTATATTCAAGTGGATAGGTTCTTCCCCTCTACAATTTATTTTTTTGAAATAGCTCTACGATTTTCTTGATGATTTGCTAGATACCCCTGACTGGTTCAATCCATTATGTCTTGAGAAAACAAACTGGTTTGGCATGGTTGTTCTTGCTAGGGTAATTACTGTTGATGTTTTATGCCTTTATGTTTCTCTGATACTTGCCTTGATTTTAACCCTTCTGCATAACTCTGCAGCTGACTGAACTTGAAATGATACTTTTATCCAAAGCACATCCTCCTTTCTTTCAGTGCAGGAAGCAACAGGGAGAAGCTACATGCATATGTATGATTGTAACCATGTCTCTTAATGTACGACAAAGCTTTATGATCTAAAAAATCCTACAGGGGCTACTTTTCAGAAGTTCCAAATATTCCCCAGGATATTGAGACGTCCCTCCGATGCTAGCAGAACATCAAACAGGTTCTGATGAAATACAGAGGTAATATTGCACTCCCACATTATCCAATTTCAGGTTTAAGATAATGCTCTCACCTCTCTTGGTTTGATGGGAAAATAAGCAGTAGTAGCAGCGGCTCCTTACATACCTCGCTATAGCCGGCACGTAGGCTAGATGCCCACGCACTGATTATGTAGGCCAATGCCAATTAGGGACGAGGATCAGCTACATTAGTCACTATCAAGGTACTAGAATGGTCATTCATTTGTTTGTTTCCTTTATACATACCTCGCTATAGCCGGCACGCAGGCCAGATGCCCACGCACTGAGTACATAGGCCAATGCCAATTAGGGACGAGGATCAGCTACATTACTCACTGTCAAGGTACTAGAATGGTCATTCATTTGTTTGTTTCCTTTATTTGTTCAAATCTCTTAGCAATGCAGGTATGACTGATTTACAACAAGAGCTGCACATAATACAAAATAAGTAGGAGTATCTCAAAATGACAATACGTACATAACCTTTCATACAGTCTCTGTTTCGGAATCCCTATTCTGTGTTTCATTCATACTTATGTGCGTAAAATGAGATAGCTTGAGTCGTATCACTATATTTAGTGAAAAAGTAGATCGCATAATTCAGATTTTGTTATCTTTGTAATTATATAGCAATTATAATGCACATTGCAAAATAAAACCACAAGTTCATATATCAACACCGCAAACAAAATAATTTGATTTGTGTATTATCATGTGCATAGGACCAAAATTCGCCGCAGCAAGGCGCGGGGTAACATTTAGACCCCTCATGTCTATAATACCTAAATAGTTGATCCTCACTAAATCTAATGCTCTCCACATGCAACACGCCACATTATCAAATGTATCACGTCATCATCCAATAAAACTATTTTGTAGCACATGCATTCTCCAAATTAATTGTTCCATCTCCAATGGTCTAGCATACATGCATACTCTTTGTTCAAAAATAATTACTTCCAAAAATAATAGCTTTTTAATTAGATTATTTTACTCATACAAAATTTATCCAAATTTAATCTTTAAATCCCGCAGCAACGCGCGGGGAAATCACCTAGTTCATACATAATTTCCACAACCATGATTCACTTCAAAGCCAAAAAAAATGTGAGGAGAGTTATAAATAAAGAAAATCCTCTACTAGTTCCTGCTACCAGTGCGAGCACAACAAGTCAAGACCATGCGTAAATTAATTATATTTTAGTCATTTTTTGTGTTCTAAAATGCCTGCCGGCTCGCGGAAGGACGTGTTGCCGGCACACACGCGGATTCAATGAAGGCAGGCGGGGCAGTCTTAAGCTGGTTGCACGCGGCGAGGAGGCGTGCTCAGCCGGGCCTGCAGCGAGTGCGGACCTCTTGGCCGGCGCGCCGTTTCAATGCCTGCGCTATGAGAGGTCGTGTCTGTGTCAGAGCAATTACGCGGCGAGGAGGCGTGCTCAGTTGACTATTCCACCAAAGGTGCTCCACCACGTACCCAGTACCCGGGAATGCAGCAATCGTGCACCTACGGTTTTAGGGTTTATTTGTTAACGTCGCCTTTACGTAACACTCATGTGTGCGAGACAGCGAGAGGCCGACTGCGTGCGTGTGCCTCTTCTCTTCGTATATGTACTCCACCGTTTGTCTGGTGTCCAAAAAATTATCATAACTACTAGCAATGTGCCAATGCGTTGCCACACGATCAAAGTAGATTAATACATATTCACCGATTTGATAGAAAAAAAGTATAGTTTTGAAATACGTATATCACTAAAAATATGTTATGTTTCACTCAAAATATATTCCTTTGGCAGTTTTGATGAGATAAGGGAGGAATGTTGTTGGTTTCAATATTCGAGAAGTGGTATATGTCTAATTTCTACTCTTACTAGCAAGATGCTTGTGCGTTGCACGGAACATCAAGATCTTGTGGGAGAAAAGGATGAACGAGGGAAGGCCTTATCTTCAAATGTGGTGAAGAGTGCGGGTAAATAACCATATTTTCCTTCCTATCCGTCAGATATAAATCGGACGACCTACATTGCAGGATGGCAGGCCCACCATCATCACCAACTCTATTTTTATCCCTACTCTTATAAAAAGCATTGTCGGTGATGATTGTGTGCCTGCCATCCTGCAATATAGGCCGTCCGATCTATATCTGACGGATAGGAAGGAAACTATGGCAATTTTGCAAAAAGATATCCACACCCCTCTCCACATTTGCAAATAAGGCCTTCCCTCGTTCATCCTTTCCCCCCACAAGATAAACTACTCATACAAATGCATCTTGACGTTCCGTGCAACGAATGGGCATCTTGCTAGTTGTTGCAAAAAGCCCATGTGTTTGTGAGATAGAGGGAGAGTGGAGGAGGACGGAGTGCATGTGTGACAAAGACACAAGGAGTGTGTGTGCGATAGGTATCAGCTTAAAATGAGGCGATAGTGTGTGTGTGCACGATCGAGAGGGCGTGTCTCAAGAAGGGAAGAAAAATCTACATAGATACAAGGAGCGGGAGAGAGACATGTATGCGATGGTGGAAGCACGAGTGTGCGGGTGTATAAACCTATCTAGAGGCTAGCTAGTCGATAAATGTTTGTGAGAGAAATAAGAGTCGGGATGCAAAAGCGAGAGTTTTGTGTGTGTGAGAGAGAGACGGTAGTCGGGAAGGGGAGTGGAAGCAGGAGTTGTGTGTGTGTCTGTGAGAGAGAGAGAGAGAGAGGAGACGGTAGTCGGGGCTGTCTGATCGGTAAACAAATGAATAATGTCAGTCTGGGATGGAGACGAAAAGGAGACCGCAACAAATGTTGTGTCTATAGGAGAGAGAGAGTAATTTTAGTGGTATGAGTCATATGTAGAGACATATAGGGTGTGTGAGAGAATCCCATAGAGAGAAAGACAAGGTGAAAGATGAGTGGAGACTGTGTGTGTGGTGGTGAAAAAGAAAGCTTAGGTACCGGGTGATACCAGAGAATAGTAGAGACGTGAGAGATAATGAAAACCGTGTAATGTATAATGATAGGGAGAGTGTGACACTTCTCAAGGGAGACGTCGAGAGACCATGTTTGCGAGGATAGGAGAAACATGAAGTGAGCGTGCGGGTGAGCTGGAGAAAAGAGAGTGATAGCTACCTGAAGGAGCATGCATGCGAGAGAGATGGGCATGAAAGGAGTGAACAAAAAAGGGATTCAAATATTTGAATTCGAGATGATGATACATGTAATCCATACTCGAACCAAAATTTATCTAGCAAACATGCATACTCATATGAATTCACGCACATCTATGTTATTTAATATGTAGATATTACTGATCCATACATTTTAGTAGAACATAATTTGGTTAAATTTTTTCGAATTCAACCTTAAGATTTCGAGATCATTGTATTTGTAAATCATATTATACATATAAAGGAGCAGAATTCTTTGTTGTGCTTTCGAAAGTATATATAAAAAATGATGTATATAGAATGTAATTCCAATTGAAAATGGATCCCGCCCAAAAAAATAGAATACAAATGAGATTCGAATTGAGTTGGCACGGTAAACGTGCACTCTGCAAAATTTGAACGAAAAGGGGAAAGTCGCAGTAACCGCCCGAAACCAAAATCTGCGAGATGGAAATCACTACTGCCTATCCCTGCCACGCAAAGCCTATCTGCTGGATTTCTATAGGTTTCGATAGGGGTAGGTTTGTAATTTCACCCAAATGTGACGTAACCGCCTCTCACCCGGATTCATACATGGTGGGCATTAAAACACAGTGTGTCCTCGGCCGAAATCCACTCCCTCCCTAATTCATATTCATACACGGTGGGTGCCAAAAACAAACTCTCATTGGCAAATATTCGGTGTATGCGAGATTACCGTCCTATCCCCAACCGACTAATGTTGCTGTGATGTAGTAGAAATTTGAAACGGGGGCTAAGTTTGTAAATTTCCTCGCATTTGAGACAAGCGCTGTAACATCCCAAATTTTCAATTTGGAATGTTATACACTAGATCATCATTGCATATCATATTTATTGCATTTTGGTTGATCCTTGAAATTTCACGCAACTCAAGGACCCTCGGAGAGAGTTGGGGATTTCGTTATTTTCATATTTGAGTTGTCTCAAATTTTTAAAATAGGATCATTTGATTTTATTTATTTTATCTTCAATTATTTCTATTACAAAAATATGAGAGAGGGAATAAAATGACTTTCCCAAAATAAAGAAATATTGAGGATTTAATAAAAAAAATCAAATAAGATTTTATTTTGGTTTTATTTGCTATTTTATTTGAATTTAGGAAAAATGCGCGTTTTTCAAAATTGCATTTAGGCCCCAAGTAAATGTTCATCCTGTGCGGCTTGATTTTAGAAGCCGGGGAAAATTTATTTCAGGATTTTTGGAGTCCGTTTAGTATTCCTTTTGTTTTTTTTCTGATCGTAACTATTTATATAAAAAAACGCAACCGACCTACGGGCCGTGTCCGACCCAGACAGTAGGCCCGTCCAGGCTTTATAAGCCGGGGAGCCCAGCCCGGGACCTCCCAAACCCTAGCGCCCAGCCCCCGCCGCCCTAGTGCCGCCGCCGCCTAGCACCGCCCCGCGCCGCCGCCGACCGCCGCCCCGCCGCCGCCGCCGACCGCCGCCGCCGCCGGAGCACCACCGCCGCCCGCCGGAGTAGTCGCCGGAGTTGCCAGAGGTAGTTTTTTTAGTCGCCGGTTTTTCCCGAAAAACCGTTCGGTTTTCCGACGGTTTTGCTCATTTTTTTAGTTTCGGTTTTTCTTTTAAATATATCAGTTTTCCGGTTTATTTAAATAGCGAGCGGTCGTCCGTTCGTTCGTTCTAGCGAACGTTCGTCGTTTTTCTTTTTCTCAAATTAAATCCACGATTTTTCTGATTGTGATTTCTGATCCGATTTTCGTTTTAGTCTAACTTTTCGCTTGTTTATCGGACTCAGGCGATTCAAGCGCCTGGAGTTTCGTCTCGAAACCCTCTTTCCGATTAACCACCTTAAACAAGTTTTTGCCACTATAAAAAATTGCCTTAGATCCAGAATAGTAAACGAAGCCTGTTTCTTTTGCCGTTTGTCTTTCGTTGCTTCGTTCGATTTGACTCTTTTTGCCAACCGGAGTTATTAAGTTAAACTTTCTGGTTAAATCTCTTATTTGAGTTTTACCCGTGCATTGGTTGAGTACTTATTGTATGCTTGTTTGTTTGCGATAGAGTACCCGGAGTGCATCGCTTGCTACTTCAAATCGCTAGGTTTCCCGGATCATCAGCAAGGCAAGTAACACTCTGATCATGTTTTCCCACTACCCAGTTTTATTGCATTAGATCAATCCTCACACATTGCATGATTAGGATCTAATTAAATTGTGGGTTTGGGAAGTAGTTGAGGTAGTACCTATTACCTGTTTATTATCAAACCTTTGGGAGTTACTTCTACGTTTTCTTATTATGCCATGCTATGCTAGTAGACGTGGATTGGGTGAGTGTATCCATGACAGATGTGAGATTGTTAATTAATGGTTTACTTAAGGTGGCAACTTAAACACACATCTAGGTTGATTGAGGTACCTGGGTATTCCAGGATTGCCTGTTTTCTTTTGGACCGCCACCCAGGCTCGAAGGGATCATGAGATTATTCATGCTAGAAACTTCCGTGTGCAGCCACAAGCTATTATGGGCTCTAGCATAGTTGATTAAGTTGTGCAAACTCTTACAGTGGTAGACTAGCAGATGTAGGGGAAAGTAGGTGTAACGGTCTACCCGATCGTAAGGTGCTAGCGCTTCTGAAAGACTATGTCTCGGTCATCCGTCTTCTCAAACACCATGTAGTGCGAGAAACCAAACGGAGGCGATCGAGTCTTGTGGGGAAAAGTGCGCAAACCTCTGCAGAGTGTATAAACTAATCATGATTAGCCGTGTCCCCGGTTATGGACATCTTGAGTATCTAGTACCTGGATTATCATGTGAATCTCAACATGTTACTCTAAAATTAATTTTGCTGGGTTTGTTTAATGATGATGCTTAATTGGGATTGAGAATGCTGTCAACCATTCTCAATGTTTAACAACTACCATGATAGTTAAATAAAATTTATTCCATTGTAGTAGGGAAAAATTGGCTTTACACAAAACTGTAACCATAGAGCTTTCCACCAGCCAAATATGCATATAGAATAGTTGTTTCATTCCATTACTCTCTATGTGTTACTTTGCCAGCATATTCCATGTGCTGACCCGTTTCGGGCTGCAACGTTTATGTTGCAGACTTTTCAGACGACGATGAAGGAGTTTTTAGGTCGTGGTTCTATACTCAGTGATGCCATTGGAGTTGATGGACTCACTTATCTTCCAAGCCTTCCGCTGTTATCGTTATTAGATGGCCTTAAGCCATATTTATTGTAATAAGTTCTCTTTTGAGACACTCGATGTAATAAGTGTGTGATTGCTACTCTGTTATAAATCCTTCAAGTACTGTGTGGCGTCAGCATTACTGATCCAGGGATGACACCGGAGCATAGAGATCAGACCGTTTGAGGTCTGGTGGCTACTAGATGGTATCAGAGCACACGCTGACTGTAGGACACGACCACTAAGCTAAAGACCTAGATCACTACTCACTCTCTTCTCTTTCTGTCTTCTCATCTTTTCTACTCTTTTAGGATGGCGGATGCAAGGAACAAGTTCACTCAACCGGATGAAGATACACCCTTTGGACGTCATTTGAAGGAAGTCACTAGATATCTGAACATAGGAGTACCAAGCTTCACCGGAACCTACAACGCCACTTTACCTGAAGAAGAGCGCTGGATGATTCAAGTTCAAGTTTCAGGAAGGACGTTCATGCCAGTCACTGAGCCCATAGAGTTTTCTTTTGATGCACCAACTTGGAGTCTAGGAAAGAGCATGGCAGCTCACATCGCCATGGGACGCATTGGAGAAGTCTACCGCAATGATCTCAAGGATACTATCTACCAGATTTGTGGGTGCCGAGATGAGCACTGGGAGATGATCAGCACCAGGAAGGATAGATCAATTGCAGCTTTTATCCAGGAGTTAAACCAGCACATTCGACGTCAGGAGAACCAGATGTGCGCCGACATGATAGATTTGAAGAAGGCAAAGACAAGAATCAAGGAACTGGAGGAAGAACTCAAGGCTACTCGCGAAGATTATGAAGAGGAAATTGAAGTATTAGCGGATAAGAATGCCGAGCTAACAAAGAAGATTGGAATATTTATGGGAGGCCCTACACTAGTAGAAGAAGACGAAGAACCCAAGGAGATTCGCCCAGAAGACTACATCATCATCGACGACACCGACTCGGATCCAGATGATAGCGATGATGACTATGTTGATGAAGCTGGAGCAGATATCATGGAGTCTGCAATCGAAGAATATTTCTAGTAGACCACCTCATTAGTAGTAGTAGTCCACCATGTAAATATAGTAGTCCGAGCACTTTTGCGATAGTTAGATCGTTTGTATGCCCTTGTTTGATTGATTGAATGAAGTGAATTGTTTGCTTTTGCCTCATATGCATATGGGTAGTGTTTTCTCTTTAGACCCCTCTTTATTCTTAAATCTCATCTTTTCTAAACCCTCAGATGCCTCCGAGATGTGACCCCGGATTTACCTTCCCACCGGAGCTCACCCAGTTGATCCAGCAGCAGAACACATTGATGCAGTTGCTAGTCCAGAATCAGAATCAAGGGAACAACAACAACCCACCACCACCACCACCTGTTGATCACTTAGCCCGTTTTCTTAGGCTGAATCCGCCGGTGTTTTCCAGTACCACCGAGCCGATAGTAGCAGATGATTGGCTCCGCAAGACAGCTAGAGAGTTGACCACAGCAGGATGCACGGATGCGGAGAAGGTGAAGTTTGCCGCACATCAGCTTGAAGGACCAGCATCATAATGGTGGGAGAATTTCACAGCCACTTTCCCTGTCGACACTGTCACGTGGGACCAGTTCCAGTAGGCTTTTTGAACTGCCCATGTTTTAGCAGGAGCTATGGCCATGAAGAAGCGAAAGTTTTGCAACTTGCGCCAAGGAGGACGGACAGTTGGGACAGATGTGAGATTGTTAATTAATGGTTTACTTAAGGTGGCAACTTAAACACACATCTGGGTGGATTGAGGTACCTGGGTATTCCAGGATTGCCTGTTTTCTTTTGGACCACCACCCAGGCTCAAAGGGATCATGAGATTATTCATGCTAGAAACTTCCGTGTGCAGCCACAAGCTATTATGGGCTCTAGCATAGTTGATTAAGTTGTGCGAAGTCTTACAGTGGTAGACTAGCAGATGTAGGGGAAAGTAGGTGTAATGGTCTACCCGATCGTAAGGTGCTAGCGCTTCTGGAAGACTATGTCTCGATCATCCGTCTTCTCAACACCATGTAGTGCGAGAAACCAAACGGAGGCGATCGAGTCTTGTGGGGAAAAGTGCGCAAACCTCTACAGAGTGTATAAACAAATCATGATTAGCCGTGTCCCCGGTTATGGACATCTTGAGTATCTAGTACCTGGATTATCATGTGAATCTCAACATGTTACTCTAAAATTAATTTTGCTGGGTTTGTTTAATGATGATGCTTAATTGGGATTGAGAATGTTGTCAACCATTCTCAATGTTTAACAACTACCATGATAGTTAAATAAAATTTATTCCTTTGCAGTAGGGAAAAATTGGCTTTACGCAAAACTGTAACCATAGAGCTTTCCACCAGCCAAATATGCATATAGAATAGCTGTTTCATTCCATTAGTCTCTATGTGTTACTTTGCCAGCATATTCCATGTGCTGACCCGTTTCGGACTGCAACGTTTATGATGCAGACTTTTCAAACGATGATTAAGGAGTTTTTAGGTTGTGGTTCTATACTCAGTGATGCCGTTGGAGTTGATGGACTCACTTATCTTCCAAGCCTTCCGCTGTTATCGTTATTAGATGGCCTCAAGCCATATTTATTATAATAAGTTCTCGTTTGAGACACTCGATGTAATAAGTGTGTGATTGCTACTCTGTTATAAATCCTTCAAGTACTGTGTGGTGTCAGCATTACTGATCCAGGGATGACACCGGAGCACAGAGATCGGACCGTTTGAGGTCCGGTCGCTACAAGCGCGGCTTGAATACATGGTTCCCCCTTCCTCTCTACCTCCCTTTTCCCCATTCGTACTCCGTGGGCGTCAAAACACCCTCTCCACCCCACCCTCCTCCGTCTACCACCCCATCCACCGCCGTCCTCCTCCACCATGCTGGAGCTGATACCCCGACACCGCCGTCCATTACAAGAGATCGACCTCTCTCATCCACGGCTTCGGACCGGGATCCTTGTATCCCGTCCTCTCGCTTCATCCCCGCCATCGTCCACCTTGCCGGCGCCGCTCCTACGACCGTCTCGTCCACCTTGCCCCGCCGCCACCGTCTACCCTCCTAGATCTGCTTCCATGCCGCCGACAACCATCGCTACCGCAACACCGTCAAATTCTCAGCAGATGCGTACACGGCGCCGCACCAGAGGCGGTACTCTTTCGTATCTGCTCAACTTATTTATCGCAGCAAGAAAATAGATCGCCACTGCTTTACTCTGATTTCTTGTCTTGGTTGCGAAGTTGCCTTTGTCTGGTTTGCACCTTCAGATCCGCCATGGCACGCTCAACACTATACTCCCAATGCTTATGGTTTTCCCCTTTTATATTCCACACTAGTTAAATCACAGTAGACTAAATTTCAAAATTGGGTCAGTCAATTTTTCAGAACTCGTCGGAGTTCGCCGGTGCGATCGAAGGGGCTCGGGTGGTTGTGAGGCCTCGCCGAACGAATAAAACTTGACACGGGTGGGGGTTGGGGCGGGGGTGGGGTGTGGGGGTGGCGGAGGAACACAGGCGGTGGGGGCCGGTGGTCCGGCCGGCGGCCCGTGCGGTGTTCTGTATGGGAAGAATCAGAGACGAGGAAGAAGAAGGGTTAGGAGACGTAGGATCTTCATCCAACCGCCTGAAATGGTCGAGAGACAACTAGGAGTTGCATTCTTAATGCGCTCTGGTTCATCATGTGTGGGCACTGTGCAACCAACATTTTATTATCCAAAATCTGCTTCTTCTTCTTTACCATGTTCCTCTTCCGTTCTTCTTTAACATGTACTCTCTCCGTTCCTAAATACAAGTCTTTGTATAGATTCCACCATGGACTACATATGGAGCAAAATGAGTGAATCTACACTCTAAAATGTATCTGGATACATCTGTATGTGATCCATAGTGGAAATCTCTACCAAGACTTATATTTTGGAACAGAGGGAGTATGATAGTAGTATAGTATGTTGCTTGTACTGAAGATGAGCTAGGACATTTGAAGTGTAGAGGTCTATATGGTCGGTTGTGACATAGGAATAGGATCTGTAGTGGCCTGCCCACTTGAATCCTATAAGAATAGCAACGAAATGCGGGGAGCTATGTCGCCTTTGAGAGTTACATTGATATTAAGAGTACCGCACCTTCACTTGAAGAGAGCTGGTATCCGTAGCCTTTCTAGCCATACCGGCAATACTAGCACATATATTCCAGCAAGTTCCACTTTGCTGATTTTACTCTGATGCTTAAGGCTTTCCCGTTATATCTACACTATGATCTGTGTAGCTGCTTTGTGTCGCACTAGCAGCAGTCCACTCTTGAAGCTAAACACTGCAATGACTTACAAAATTGGCACCAAGGCGTTGAGTGCCATTCTGGATGCAATGAAACTCATATGCTCCCCACTTGTTGATTCTTGTTTAGAATATGATCCTAATGACTATTCTAACCTCGAGGAGTCAAAGGCAGATGGCCTGTCCTGTTCACCCATCAAGGTGCCTGTTCTAATTTTGCAATGTTTTATTGATTGCGGGTATCTTGCATATGTTGTCTTGCATTTCTTCTACTTTGTTGCACCGCCATCTACTTAGTTTACTCATCATATATGTCGAGATGCCATGCCCATCCATTATCAGTACATATTCCATCTGTCATCATACCATGTTTTTCCACTCAAATGTTGTTCTTGTGCATCAGACATCAAAAAGGAAGAGTGTGATTGCTGAACCTGAAGGAGCACCAGCAAAGTTCTTGAAAAATGTGGTGTTGCCGGAGAAATCAGACAGCACCCCACTTATATTGGCTGTACAACCAGTGACACAAAACATAGGACCGACTCCAGCAGACTGTACCCATACTTCACTGGCCACACCACTAGCCCCACCACACAGGACCTGCACTCCAGCAAAAGGTATACCGATTTCATTTGCCATAGCACCAGCTGTACCACAGAAAAGTCCCACTCCAGCAAAAAGTACAACAAGTCCACCGGCCGAAGACCTATCCCAACTACAGAGACGACCAATTCCTGCAGATTGGAACCCCATTCCATTTATTCCCAATTTAAAAGACAATGCTTTCAATGTTGTTAGGGACTACGTGCATATATTCCCATCATGGGAAGATTATTGTGAAGACAAACACCATTTTCACATCTTCCTATCCAACTTACGTGTAAGTGCTATTATTCATGGTTATTATTTTCCTGTTTTCTGCTGATTGAACACATCAATGATTTACATTACATTGTTGTAACTAGGCGAGGTTCAATCTGGATAGTCATGACGAGCAAAGCTTGCTTGTGCTTTTCAAGGAAGCATTGCAGCAGTATCGGTGTTACCTGAGGAAATCACACTTTGATGGCAAGTCTATAAACGAATTTCTGGTGAAGTCTCCTGTGCTAAATTTAGAAGACATTGAATGGAAAAACCTTGTTATGCACTGGTCTCGTTCCCAGGATGAGGTACTGTCTATGAAATCACATGACAATTTGAACTTCCACTTTTCTGCATGTGCCTTACGAATCTTTTTTGCAGGAAATCTGCTTGAAGAAGAATTCCAGTTTGACAAGAACGACAGGATATCGCAAATATGCTGCCTGCTGCTTTGCTCTTGTTAGTACCTGTTGTCCTGTATCACTGTTCTTGCATACATACTTGGTTCATTATGCGACAACGGTATGCATGATAGCTTGCTTATCAATTGTTCGCTCCAAATTATCTGATATGTATAAATGGTTACATTAGTGTAGAATATATCCAATGCCATTTTTTTAGCTCTACATTGTTCTTGTAAGTACACGCCGTCCTTTATCAGTGTACTTATAATGACAGGTAGTTGTTCATGTACCATCACTCTGCAGCTCATTTTCCTTTGCCCTCCATTTTCTACACATCAGATCTATATTTACTCTTACCATAAGGTTGGTACTGAAGAAGTTTAGCTGTGCATTGCTCTTGGCTGTACCTTTTACCTGTATCGCTGCACTTACATTTATAGCTACTTGGTTACGTAGCATCACTCTTCATCTTATCTTAAATATTCTCCATTTTTTCATATATTATCACATCTATATTTACTCTTAACAAAATGTAGAATAAAGGCAATGCTTTTGAAGAAGATTATGTGGTAAACTTCTTGAATTGCCCCCCATCAGCATGGACAAGGCCTTTATAGAGCCTGTCTTCACCAATAATGTAAGTTTGTCCATCTCAAGCCTTCAAACTTTGTTGTATATATTTGGTTAGGCATGACTGCAACAGCTGTTTATTTTTGGTGTTTGCATCAAATTGCTTGTTTAAAGTTTATTATGTAGTTCATAAACACAAGTTTGTCCTTTCTCAATTTAAGTTTTCAGTTGTACAACCAAGTTCCTTCTTCATACCATGTAAAATAAACTATACAAAGCAAGTGATCTTCTTTTGCACTGCATGTATGCTTCTGTTCTTCATCCGTAATCCAGTGGTGTGGTGAACCTACCCACTACAGCACAATGTCATATTCTGCGATGTCTTAACTATGAACAATGTCATATCATTCTACTATTATTTAAACCGTCTCTTTATTTGCCAATCTGAAATGGTATAAATTGACAGCACACTAACCATTGATACTTATGAGTTCTTGATCTGTAATCCAGTGGTGTCGTGAAGCTACCAACTCCTTCACAATGTCATTTCCTGCCATGTCTTGACCTGAACAATACCATATTGTGTTAATGCAATTTTAAACTGTGTCACTTTATTCGTCAGTAAGAAATGTGATGAATTGTCAGCACTGATACTTTTATGTGCAAAACCTGTCATCTGTCTGCTTGTTTATCTTTCAGAGTGAGGAAGATATAAGTGTTGAACAAGCGCAGTCTCATCATCTTGCTCAGCTGCTTGCGCTGCACCTCCCCAGCAGGGCTAACCTTTCTTGAACTCTATTGAAGTGCTGTCGGTTTTGTATATTATTTTGTCGGTGTGTTTATTTGCACTGGTGGCGATCTTTGATGCCCCGTGTATGTAATCTGCTGTCTGCTTGTGCTTTATTATCATAGTGGCGAACTTTGATGCCCAGTGGATGTAATATGCCGTAATTTCTTTATTGTATAGTCTAGGTTTTTTCTTATTCATGATGCTGCAGTTATTTTACTATATATATATATCCTGTCTTCGCAGTAAACCGGCCAAACCATAAAATTACGACACATAATCGGGCCGTCATGCAATCACGATGTAGGTTGGGCCTGAAACATGCCGAACAGCTCACGGGCCGGTAGCAGCCCGAAATGAACCCCGGCCCATGATTGTGCGGATCAAATCACGGGCTTTTAACAGGCTAAAATTGTCTCGGTCCTTATTTGGCCCAATCAGATATCGGCTGCGAGCATGTCGGATGCAAACCGGGCTGTAGTTAGGCCCAACTATATGACAGGCTTTTAACATGCCGAAATTAATATAGGGCCGAAATGTTAAACGGGCCCTTAACAGGCCAAAACTAATATCAGGCCGAATTACTAAGTGGGCCTTTAGCAAGTGGGCCCAAAAGCATAGTGTCCAGTTGACGGGCCGAATCTGATATGGGCCATAATTGAGCCCAGAGCCTCTTAAAGGGTCGGACCTGATCTGGGCCGTAATTTGGCCCAGAACGTGGTAGGCTTTTAACGGGCCGGATCTCATATGGGCCACTATTAGGCCCAGAGCGTGGCAGACCATTAATAGACCGGATCAAATATGGGCCGGCATTTGGCCCAAAACATGGCAGCCAGTTAATGGGCCGGCCTACTAGGGTCCTCAAAATCTTGTGGGCCTACAGCTGGGCCGGCCCATTATGGCACACAAAAATCTTGTGGGCCTTTACCTGGGCCGGCCCATTATGGCCCACAAAATCTTGTGGGCCTTTAGCTGGGCCAGCCCATTATGGTCCGCAAAATCTCGTGGGCCTTTAGCTGGGCTGGCCCATTATGGTCCGCAAAATCTTGTGGGCCTTTAGTTGGGCCGGCCCATTTAAACTTGATGGGCCGGTCCACATGTCAACATATCATAGGCGCGTCTCGCCCATTGGATGTGTGACACCTGTGCCAACGCGGACCTGACACATGTCTCCTCCAGCCAATGATGATTTTACACGTGGAAAACCCCCATTGGTCGGGGCTGTTAACGGGTTATCGGATCCAAAACCTGACCCGATAGCTTAACGATGTTCCGTTACGGTGGATGCCACGTGTCGGTCACCCTTGACGAAAGCACTTCTGTGACGCGCGATTTATCGTCATGGAAGTGGACACTTCCGTGATGATAATTTCGGTAATGTCATGGAACACTTCTACGACAACACACGTATGACTATCTTGATTCTGTCATAAATTTGTCATGGATGTACATGCATGAAAAAAACGCGACCTACTGTGACAAACACGTATCATCACGGAAGTGTATTTTTTTGTAGTGAGTAAACCCTTTGAGTATTAGTCACATGGAGATGTGAACTAATCACATAAAAGATGTGAACTAGATTATTAACTCTAGTGCAAGTGGGAGACTGAAGGAAATATGCCCTAGAGGCAATAATAAAGTTATTATTTATTTCCTTATATCATGATAAATTTTTATTATTCATGCTAGAATTGTATTAACCGGAAACATAATACATGTGTGAATACATAGACAAACATAGTGTCACTAGTATGCCTCTACTTGACTAGCTCGTTGATCAAAGATGGTCGAGTTTCCTAGCCATAGACATGAGTTGTCATTTGATTAACGGGATCACATCATTAGGAGAATGATATGATTGACTTGACCCATTCTGTTAGCTTAGCACTTGATCGTTTTAGTTTACTGCTATTGCTTTCTTCATGACTGATACATGTTCCTATGACTATGAGATTATGCAACTCCCGATTACCGGAGGAACACTTTGTGTGCTACCAAACTTAACTGGGTGATTATAAAGGTGCTCTACAGGTGTCTCTGATGGTACTTGTTGAGTTGGCATAGATCGAGATTAGGATTTGTCACTCCGATTGTCGAAGAGGTATCTCTGGGCCCTCTCGGTAATGCACATCACTATAAGCCTTGCAAGCAATGCAAGTAATGAGTTAGTTGCGGGATAGTACATTACAGAACGAGTAAAGAGACTTGCCGGTAACGAGATTGAACTAGGTATTGAGATACCGACGATCGAATCTCGGGCAAGTAACATACTGATGACAAAGGGAACAACATATGTTGTTATGCGGTTTGACCGATAAAGATCTTCGTAGAATATGTAGGAGCCAATATGAATATCCAGGTTCCGCTATTGGTTATTGACCAGAGACGTGTCTCGATCATGTCTACATAGTTCTCGAACTCGTAGGGTTCGCACGCTTAATGTTCGGTGACGATCGGTATTATGAGTTTATGTGATTTGATGTACCGAAGGTAGTTCGGAGTCCCGGATGAGATCGGGGACATGAAGAGGAGTCTCGAAATGGTCGAGACGTAAAGATCGATATATTGGATGACTATATTCGAACATCGGAAAGGTTCCGAGTGATTCGGATATTTTTCGGAGTACCGGGGAGTTACGGGAATACGGGGAAGAAGTATTGGGCCTCATGGGCCAAGTGGTGGAAGAGAGGAGGCAGGGCGCGCGGCCCCCTAGCCCAAACCGAATTGGAATAGGGGGCCGGGCCCCCTTTCCTCCTTTCCTCCCTCTCCTTCCTTGTCCCCTTCCCCCTTCCTTTCCTCCTCCTAGTAGGAGTAGGACACCTTTCCTACTCCTACTAGGAGGAGGACTCCTCCTCCTGGCGCGTCCTAGGAGGGCCGGCCTCCCCCCTTGCTCCTTTATATACGGGGGCAGGGGGCACCTTAGAATACACAAGTTGATCATTGATCTCTCCCAGCCACGTGCGGTGTCCCCCTCCACCATAATCTACCTCGGTCATACTGTAGCGGTGCTCAGGCGAAGCCCTACGACGGTAGCTTCATCAACATTGTCACCACGCCATCGTGCTGACGAAACTCTTCCCCGAGCTCTACTGGATCATGAGTTCACGGGACGTCATCGAGCTGAACGTGTGCTGAACATGGAGGTGCCGTACGTTCGGTACCGAGGATCGGTCGATCGTGAAGACGTACGACTACATCGACCGCGTTGTCATAACGCTTCCGCTTAACGGTCTACGAGGGTACGTGGACGACACTCTCCCCTCTCGTTGCTATGCATCACCATGATCTTGCATGTGCGTAGGAAAATTTTGAAATTACTACGTTCCCCAACAATTTCCGGGAAGTCTTGCAAGCAGACCATCTTAACGAGGTCAACTATGGAAGCAGAACTCACAACATTAGACACTGCCACTGTTGAAGTAGAGTGGCTTCGTGAGCTTTTGATGGACTTACCAATGGTTGAAAAACTAATACCCGCTATCTTGATGAACTGTGATAAGCAATCTGTGATCATCAAGATAAACAGTTCTAAGGACAATATGAAGTCCCCAAGGCATGTGAAGAGGAGACTAAAATCTGTCAGAAAACTGAGGAACTCCGGAATTATTATGTTGGATTATATCCAAACGTCGAAAAACTTGGCAGATCCCTTCACAAAGGGTCTATCACGTAATGTGATAGATAATGCATCGATGGAGATGGGTCTGAGACCCACCGCATGAGTTGTCCATAGTGGTAACCCACTCTATGCGATCGGAGATCAGAGATCCCATGAAGTAGAAGTGGGAGACAAGCTTTTGGTCAGCTGAGAGGAGATTATCCTTATTTTAATTATCCCACTCCGTGAATATGCAATACTCTCCTGATATGCATGGCAGGTTGATACTTATCTTAATGTGTTCCAAGTGGCTTATTCGGGTAAGCAGAGATGTTGTCCTGCAGAACAACTCCTGAGGAACACACCTATATGAATTTGACTATTAAACGTTGCAGTCTGTGAGAATTGGGTGTTGTCTAATAAATTTATGAAAGGCCCTGGAGTATGACATATACGCTCCACCCACGGGGAAGCCTTGCGGCAGCCCAGTATCGGTCAAGAATTTGTGTGAAACTAGTCTCACAGAAAACTTGTAGTTCAAGGCATAGTCCACTATTCAAGTTGTGATCTAGTGTAGCATAAAAATCTAAGTGGAAGTTCAACTTCACAGTCTCCACTAAGCACCGGTATATAAACAATGTTTTGGAACTAAATGATGAGATGTGCCAATGAGACTTTGTGGGGGATTGTTGGAATTTTGCTAGTAGGCCTTTGGCCCAAAACCCAACTAAAATTCTGAAATCCTCTTGGCCAATTCATGCACACATGTGAGTGGAGTGAGTGAGACTAGAGTTTAGTCCACCATGGAAGTTGAGAGAGATTTGCACCTCTTTATAAGGTGAGGTCTTCTACCACTTGTATGAGCATGGGAAGATGAAAGCTACACGCGCACTCCTCCTCGCTCGCCTCGCCACGCCACGACGCGCCGCGGGTTTGGGATTGAGCCGAGCCGAGGACAGAGCTATGCACGTTGTCTATTAATGAGTCATTAATTAATAATTAACGGACGCATTAATTACTGAACCGTTTCCGATTCTTTTGGATCGTGACAACTCAGACATGAGGTTTACTCCCATGACCTACCTGGCCCACACTATATAGTCAAACAAACGTCTACCCTAGCCGCCGCCGCTTCGTATGGTTTCTCACCATCATTCCAGATAATTGTGCCGCCAAGCAAGTCTTCTCCATCCCTCCTTTCGGCATGCACCGGGAGAAGGGACAGGAGGCCTCCGGAACCCCGCCTCTCGTGATTCTGTACGGGAGAGGGGCGATCAGGTTTTTGGGGAGCGCACTCGCGCGACTGCTCGCAGCGACGACTTCGCCAACGACAACTTCTTCCCCAACCTCGGCAACCTCATCCTCGACGACATGGGCGACAACGTCAATGCCGGCGGTGCTGTTCTCGCTGCATCGTATGTGATTCTATCCTTCTTGTTCGAGATCGTGGTAGAATTCATGTTTCTAGTATGTGCCCTAGATGTGATATGTTCATCTACTATGCTAGTTCGCATTATTAGTTTAATCTCTGCTATTGCTGTCATGATTTATCTTATATTTATTCAGATTAAATTTCGTAATAATTTGCTCATATTTCCAACAAATCTCATGGGCCATTCGATTAAGCGGCCATGCATGCAATCATGCCGCACATATCTAGCATCAGCTCACGTAAAGATAGGATCAAGCACCTGAGTTTGTTGTGTAAAGCATGCGTGTGTATCTCTCCGCTCCCCTATGATGTATCTGTACCCCGGAGTGGATGGATACAAGCATGTTATCGCTTTACATATTGGGAATCATATCAGGTATTCTTGGACTGCCACACCTGATAGATTCTACATAAAATTAGTAATTTTGTTGCCTAATTATATTCATAACAACTGTCCTTAATTGACTGTGTCAGGGTTAATTATTTCCGTTCTGGTTGTATTGGCTCATACAGAAAAATTCTTCTTGTAGCTTTCAATTTTGTCTGGATGCACCATTGAACTCTGGAGTTATTGAGAGTTTTCCACTATCCGATTGATGATATTTCCTCAGATTTATTTTGTTTCCTTTTTCCAAAAAAAGAAGATGAACCACCCATGTGTACAGAAGGGGTTTGTATGCATGTGTGCAACGTGGATGCAAAAGGAACTTTGTGCATGAAAAGTCCATATCCATGAGCCCATCAACTTCTAACCCTAGAATCCATGATTTTGACTAATTATATGAAGCACGTAGTACTGTAATCTCTGTGACGACGGTTGATGGCATGCATCAAGTGAGATAAATACATGGCAAAGATTATGTCTTATATATTTACTGCTCTTGATGTGCCAATAAAATGTACTCCCACTATAAATAAATATAAGACATCTTAAATCGCTAAATTAGTGATCTAAAACTTCTTATATTCATAGGGAGTATGAGTTTGTTCCTTATTTCCTACAGCTCCAAAAATATGATTCTTGATTTTTAAGATGCATGGATCAGTTGAAAGGATTATGATATCTATCTACATTGAGACTATCAGATTAATTCACACATCTAATTTCTTACCATATGTAGTTACATTCTATACTTCATATGTAATTATGAGGAAAGGTAAGGCATGTTATATCTTTTGACAGCAGAAAATATAAAATCCTTTTTTGTTCATATTTATCTATCCTACTTTTTTTTGCATTTCTTTCTCTTTTTATAGAGGCCTCTCTTATGAACTCATCCGAGTGTTTCATATTCAACTCACATATACAAAATGTTGTGTTCTCTGTTATTTCTTTGAGAATTTCCTTATGAGATGACCTCACATGCTACATCATCAACAATGCATGCAGGTTCTTAGAAACCACACTATAGATTCTACATAAAATTAGTAATTATGTTGCCTAAATTTAGAATTAGTTTATTAGTAGAGCGATCACCTTTGTAATCCAGAAAAATGTCATTAGTACTCTTGGGTCAGCTTCTAATTGCAATTGTACCATATCAAATCCTTAACATATTTTTCCTGTTTATAGGGCAATGACTTTGATCCATAATTTTTTTTACTCGTTACACTATTTGCTACTATGAATTAACCTTTGGCACGTCCGCGGTGATACAAAATTTCCGCAGCAACGCGCGGGGTATCATCTAGTTATGTCCAACACATGGTCTCACAAAAAACCCCACCCTATGACGCACCATTTCCTTTTCGTGCCAAACCATCCCCTTCCCGCTCAGTTTCCCGCTGTAGCGGGAAATTTCTACCTGAAGCCCTCTCCTTAAAATGTATGACACCCACCTCACCTTTGCCATGGCACCTTCAATCCGTCACACTGTACTTCCCACCAATCGCCAAGGAGGTGTCCCCCACCAACTGCCTTGTCCACTGCCACTTTGTTAGGACATGACAACTTCCCTCGGTTTCCTCCCCTCGCGACTCCAGAAAACTCTAGTCATTCCACCACTGGATTCCTTCCCACTCCCACTTCCTTGTTGGCGCTTGGGGGGACACAAACAAAGCCGTGCACGCCCCAAGAAGGTAATGGCGGGGCGCTCTCTTCGTTGGTTGGCGCCCCCATGCAGGTATTATGGTCGTTCGTTGTGCAGGATGCGAGCTGTTCCTGGGCGGCAGCCACTCATTACAGTAGCATGGTTGTGGAGCGATGGGCATCGATGGCCCTGCTATGCGGCATAAGTCACCCTGTGGCAAGTGTTAGGGCCAGATCTGGGGCCCTCAAGGGGCAGCGTTCTATGCGAGGTCATGGGGCGTCGGGGACTTGATGTCTACTACGGAACTTTATTCTTGTAGATTCATGTTGGGCCTCCAAGAGCAGAGTTTTGTAGGAGAGTGGCAATTTTCCCTCAAGTGGATGACATAAGATTTATCAATTCGTGGGAGGCATAGGATGAAGATGGTCTCTCTCAAAAAACCCTGCAACCAAATAATAAAAAGTCTCTTGTATCCCCAACACACCAAATACAATGGTAATTTGTATAGGTGCACTAGTTCAGCGAAGAGATGGTGATACAAGTGTACATAGTAATGATAGTAGATATTGATTTTTGTGATAGTGACAATAAAAAACAGCAAGGTAGCATGTAACAAAAATGAGCACAAACGATATTGCAATGCCTGAAAACATGGCCTAGGCTTCATACTTCCGCTAGTGCAATCTCTCAACAGTGTTATTCTAATTGGATCATATAACCATCCCTTAAAGTGCGATGAAGAATCACTCTGAAGTTCCTATCTAGCAGAGAACAAAAGAAGA
The DNA here is from genome assembly GCF_003073215.2 of Triticum urartu. Classification (NCBI taxonomy): domain Eukaryota; kingdom Viridiplantae; phylum Streptophyta; class Magnoliopsida; order Poales; family Poaceae; genus Triticum; species Triticum urartu. Next base: position 479,223,559 of record NC_053028.1, read on the forward strand.
AATTGTTTGTAGCTATTCTTTCCGATCAATCTATCCAAGAGTTCGTACTAAAATAACACCAAGTTATCATGTCCGATTGATCTATCAAGAGTTTGTACTAAAATAACACCAAGTTATTCTTTCTGATCGATCTATCAAGAGTTTGTACTAAAATAACACCAAAGCAAATTCAGATTCATAATACTCAATCCAACACAAAGAACCTCAAAGAGTGCCCCAATATTTCTATCGAGAAACAAAAGATGAGAACGTGCATCAACCCCTATGCATAGATTACCCCAATGTCACCTCGGGAATCCGTGATTTGAGTGCCAAAACATATCTCAAGTGAATCAATATAATACCCCATTGTCACCATGGGTATTCATATGCAAGACATATATCAAGTGCTCTCAAATCCATAAAAGTATTCAATCCGATAAAACAAAATCTCAAAGGGAAAACTCAATTCATCACAATAAGATAAAGAGGGGAAAACACCATATGATCCAACTATATTAACAAAGCCCGCGATACATCAAGATCATGACATCTCAAGAACACAAGAGAGAGAGAGAGAGATTAAACACATAGCTACTGGTACAAACCCTCAGCCCCGAGGGTGGACTACTCCCTCCTCATCATGGTGGTCGTTGGGGTGATGAAGATGGCCACCGGTGATGATTTTCCCCTCCGGCGGAGTGCCAGAATGGGGTCTAGATTGGTTTTTCGTGGCTACAGAGGTTTGCGGTGGCGAAACTTCTGATCTAGGGTTACCCCCAAGGTTTTTGGAATATTTGGCAATTTATAGGGCGAAGAGGCGGTGCAGGAGGTCACTGAGGGGGGCACAACCCCCTGGGCGTGCCCAGGTGGGTTGTGCCCACCTCGGGCCTCCCCTGTGGTACTTTTTTAGCCCATCCCGGGTCTTCCGGTCAAAAAAAATCTCCAAAAATTTTCACTGCATTTGGACTCCATTTGATATTGATTTCATGCAAAGTAAAAAACGAGCAAAAAATAGCAACTATCACTGGGCATTATGTCAATAGGTTAGTCCGAAAAAATGATGTAAAGTTGCTATAAAATGATTGTGAAACATCCAAGAATGATAATATAACAACATGAAACAAGCAAAAATTATGGATACGTTGGAGACGAATCAACATCCCCAAGCTTAGTTCATACTCATCATCGAGTAGGTAAATGATAAGATCAGAATTTTTGATGTGGAATGCTGCCTAACATGTTCATCACATATTCTTTTCTTTTGTAGCATGGACATATGGACTTCTATATGGTTTAAAGTAATAGTCTAGTTTTGACATGAAGATTTCAATACTCAAGCATATCAACAAGCAACCATGTATTTCAAAATATCAACACTAAAGCAACTTATCCCTAGCCCATCATGCTCAATCATTGATCCATTCATGAAACACACTCGCATATTAGCTACACCCAATGCTCAAGTACGATCATAGTGCCCCTTAGTTGGTCCTTTAAAAGAGAAGATGGAGACTCAAAATAAAAATTGCATAGAGTAAATAGAAAGGTCCTTCATAGAGGGAAGTAGGGATTTGTAGAGGAGCCAGAGCTCAAAGCGAAAAAGATAGAGATAAAACATTTTGGGTGGCATGCTTTTCCCATCAATGAAAATGATCGAGTAGTTCCCAATACTTTCCATGCTAGATATATCATAGGCGGTTCCCAAACAAGAATTAAAGTTTATTCCTTTTTCCACCATACTTTCAAATTCTACGGCTAACCGTATCCACGGGTGTCGTCCATACCAACACTTTCCAAGGAATTTATTATTTGACCACATAAAGTAAATTCATTTTTCATTTCGGGACTGGGCATCCCTAATACCTTTGCCGTACTCTCGTGCAATGACAAGTGAATAAACACTCATCTTGATAATAACACATACAGCATGGAAAAATATCAGCCACCCCCTACCATTTTATGAGCGGTACGAGCACACAAAAAGGAAATTATTTTGAAAATTAGAGATGGCACATACAAATTTGCTTAGAACAACAGGAGAATACCGCATATAGGTAGGTATGATGGACTCATATGGTAAAACTGGGTTTAAGAATTTTGGATACACAAGTACTAATCCCACTTAGTACAAGGGGAGGCTAACAAATAGATTGAGAAGCATCCAACCAAGAAGCAAAAATTCACATAAGTGAGCATTAAGCAAAACTAACACCAAATAATGCACCACAAGTAGGATGTAATTTCATTGCATAACTATTGACTTTCATGCTTGCATAGGGAATCACAAACCTTAACACCAATATTCTTACTAAAGTATAATTACTCACCAACATGACTCACATATCACTATCATCTATTGGGGAACGTAGCAATAATTCAAAAAATTCTTACATGTCACCAAGATCAATCTAGGAGATGCTAGCAATGAGAGAGAGGGAGTGCATCTTCATACCCTTGAAGATCGCTAAGCGGAAGCGTTGCAAGACCGCGGTTGGTGGAGTCGTACACGCAGCGATTTAGATCGCGGTCGATTCCGATCTAAGCGCCGAACAACGACGCCTCCGCGTTCAACACACGTACAGCCCGGGGACGTCTCCTCCTTCTTGATACAATAAGGGGAGAGGAGAAGTTGGGGGAGAACTCCGACAGCACGACGGCGTGGTGGTGATGGAGCTCGTGGTTCTCCGGCACAGCTTCGCCAAGCGTGACGGAGGAGGAGGTGTTGGAGAGGGGGAGGGCTGCGCCAGGGGAAGGGTGTGGCAGTGCAGGATCGAAAGTATGTCTAGAGGGGGGGGTGATTAGACTACTTGACCAAATAAAAATCTAGCCTTTTCCCAATTTTAGTTCTAGGCAGATTTTAGCAACTTAGCACAAGTAAAGCAATCAACCTACACATGCAATTCTAAGAGTATAGCAGCGGAAAGTAAAACAATTACACATGAAGGTAAAGGGAGGAGTTTGGAGAGTGCAAACGCAATTGGAGACATAGAGATTTTTGGCGTGGTTCCGATAGGTGGTGCTATCATACATCCACGTCGATGGAGACTTCAACCCACGAAGGGTAACGGTTGCGCGAGTCCACAGAGGGCTCCACCCACAAAAGGTCCACAAATAAGAAACCTTGTCTATCCCACCATGGCCGTCGCCCACGAAGGACTTGCCTCACTCGGGTAGATCTTCACGAAGTAGACGATCTCCTTGCCCTTACAAACTCCTTGGTTGAACTCCACAATCTTGACGAAGGCTCCCAAGTGACACCTAGCCAATCTAGGAGACACCACTCTCCAAGAGGTAACAAATGGTGTGTTGATGATGAACTCCTTGCACTTGTGCTTCAAATGATAGTCTCCCCAACACTCAACTCTCTCTCACAGGATTTGGATTTGGTGGAAAGATGATTTGAGTGGAAAGAAACTTGGGGAAGGCTAGAGATCAAGATTTATGTGGTTGGAGTGGAATATCATGACCTCAACACAAGTGTAGGTGGTTCTCTCTCAGAAAATGTATGTTGGAAGTGTAGGCATGTTCTGATGGCTCTCTCAACAAATGAAGAGTGGGTGGAGGGGTATAAATAGCCTCCACACAAAATCTAACCGTTACACACAAATCACCAAACTCAGTGGGACCGAATCATGAAACTCGGTCAGATCGATTTAGTTCAAAATGTGAACATTAGGATTTTTGGTGGGACTGACATGTCAACTCGGTGGGACCGATTTTGTTAGGGTTAGGGCATAACATAATCTCGGTGAGACCGATTACACAAACTCAGTGAGACCAATTTTGGTAATGGACTAACAAAGAGTTGGTCAGGCAAACTCAGTGGGACCGATTCGCTCATCTCGGTTGGACCGAAACATTACGAAAGGGAAACAGAGAGTTTGCATTGAAATCTCGGTGGGACCGATCGCTCATCCCGGTTTGACCGAAATGTTATGAAGGGAAACAGAGAGATTACAATCCCATCACGGTGAAACCGAGATCAATATCGGTGAGACCGAAAAGACTAGGGTTTTCTGGCAGTGGCTATGTCAACTGAACTGTAACGCCCCAAGACCGTTGCGCCAGGTGTCTTCCAGTTATTCTCTGTTTGCCTTGTCATTTGTTTGCGTGTCATGGATTTCATATCATGTCATCATGTGCATCTCATTTGCATACATGTTCGTCTCATGCATCCGAGCATTTTCCCCGTTGTCCGTTTTGTATTCCGGCACTCCTATGTCCTCCGGCGCCCTCCTTTTGCCTCTTTTTGTGAGCGGGTGTTGAACATTCTCGGAATGGACCGAGATTTGCCAAGTAGCCTTGTTACACCACCGGTAGACCGCCTGTCAAGTTTCGTGCCATTTGGAGTCCGTTTGATACTCCAATGGTTAACCGGGGAACCGTAAAGGCCTCGTGTGTGTTGCAGCCCAAAACCCCTCCAAAGTGGCCCATTAACCCATCCAAACCCCCTCCTTCCTCTCGGCCGTTCGATCACGATCGCGTGGCCGAAAACCGCACCTCATTTGGACTCTCCTAGCTCCCTCTACCTATATAAACTCCCCCCTCCGAAATTCGCGGATGAACCCTAGCGTCTTCCTCCTCCGTGCTACCGGACATTTTCCCGGCCGCCGGACATGTCCACCGGCCACCTCGCTCCGTCCAATCAGCGTTCGCCACGTCAGCCTCATCACCGCCGCATGGACCAGCCGCGTCCCGTGTGCCGCCGCGCCAACCGGGGCCCAGATCCGGCCTGCCCCGGGCCGTACCCGGGGCGCGCCGGGCCCGCCCTCCGCGGTCGCTCGCCCGAGCCGGCTCCCATGCAGCGCCGCCGGCCGCCGCCTGCAGACCTCGCCGGCGCCTCGCGCTACCCCACCGCTGAGGCTCCGCGCGTCGCCCCGCCGCCAGTTCGTTGGCGCCGCCTCGCCGCTGCCACGCCAACCCGCCGCGCCGCCGCATCCCGCAGGCGCCCACGCCCCGCGCGCTGCAACCGCTTGCCGGAGCGCGCACCTCGTCCGCCGCTGCACCACGCCAGCCTGCCGCGCTGTTCGTCGGTCGCCTCTACCACCGCCCTCGTCACCGGAGTCCGTGCCAACCTCGCCGGAGCCCGTTCCATCCGGATCCACCGCGAGGTGGATGAGATCCACCTGCTCCACCATCCAAACGCTGCGCCCATGTCCGGATCCCTCCGTCCCGCTCCGTCTCATCCCGCGTTGACTTTTCGGAGGTCTAATTTTCTCTAAGTCCTCAGATCTTCATGATATATGCCTCTGTTCATCATGCCATAACTTTGTGCTCACTGCTCCGTTTTGCATGCATGATATATCAAAATGTTCATCAGGTTGTGCTCTTCATTTTGTTCCATTGCACCATGCTTGTTTGAGTCCATCTTGATGCCCAAATCATTGATACAAGAGTGCTTCATAATGTTAGGTGCTGTTTCTTATCAGTTTATGAGCATTTGTCATTTTTGCCATGATTATTGTGTGCTGCATATGGGCATGAGCTCTACATGTGTTTTGGGCTATGCCATGCCATCTTACAGGGGTGTATGCCATGTATTTTTTTGATCAATGTGGTGACTAGCACAAGCATGCAAAGTAGCTCTCGTAATATTGCTGTTTCCAGAGACTTAGAATTTCACTAAGTCTTTGCTCTACTGTTATTTGTATGCCATGTATTCATGTTGCTACAGAGAGATCCATGCTTCTTTTGAGTATGTTCTATAAGGATGATTTGGACATATGGTTGTGCTCTATCCATCCATGCCCCTGTTTGCAATTGTGGAGTGCCCTAGCATGACTCAATCTTGCTCTACTTTTGCTATAAAATGTTCCTGGAAGATTGTTTATGTGTTAATCAATTTTTCCAAGGTTGTTGTAGTTGATCCATGCATGCTATGAGATTGTTCTTGCCATGTTTAGCTTCTTGATCATGTCTTCTTGCTGGTAGTATGTTTAGCTTGTCATGCAATGCCTTGTGTTGAGTGCATCGAGCTCGCAAAGATGCCTTCATAATTCTGTTTTTGCCATGCCCAGTTTTCTGCTAAGTTTGAATCTGTTAACGAAACTTGCTATGTTTACATGGGTGCCATGATATCTTCTGATCCTTTTTGGATTATGGTCAGTAAGTGACTTTTGTTATATGCTTTGAGTAGATTCATGCCATGCCTTTGTTTTCTATGATCAGATCCTGTAGCATGTTGTTATCTTGCTCTAAACATTGTTTCCTGATGTTAATTCCTGTCATGTTAGTATTTTCACTAAGTCTGTGATGCTGTTATCTTTTGCCCTTTTGCCATGCTTGTTTGAACCTGATCTTGTGTGATTTAGCCATAGCTCAGTGTTCATCTTTTGTCAAGCATCTTGAGTAGATCACTGCCATGTGCTTTGGTGTTATGTTAGATGGTAGTAGCTTAGTTGCTTGTTGCATTTTAGATGGCATCGTGCTGTTAATCGCAGAATTGTGCCATTCTTGTTTTGCTTGCCATTTGCAAACCGTGCATCCGATTCCGGTGATCTTTATATCGATTTCGAACAAAATCAACTCATCTTTCCAGCGGCACTCTTGGTTTGCCAAGTTGATGCCTTGTTCAATCTTTCCCTGCCGGAGCACGCATATGCATTGGATATCACATCCCGCATATCATGCCATGTTTTGCATCATGTTGCTTGCGCATTGCACCGTGATTGATTGTTGGTTCCTTTGATTGTGTTCTTGTCTTGGGTAGAGACGGGAGACGAGTTCGTGATCGAGGAACCCGTTGAGTATGCTTACGAGGATCAAGCTTTCGTCTTCTCTGAGAACTTTGCACGCAAGATGACCATACCCTCGAAATTACTTCTATCTTTGCTTGCTAGTTGCTCGCTCTTTTGCTATGCCGCGATACCTACCACTTGCTAGATCATGCCTCCCATATTGCCATGTTAAGACTCTTACCCACCTTTCCTAGCAAACCGTTGTTTGGCTATGTTACCGCTTTGCTCAGCCCCTCTTATAGCGTTGCTAGTTGCAGGTGAAGATGAAGTTTGTTCCATGTTGGAACATGGATATTGTTGGGATATCACAATATCTCTTATTTTAATTAACACATCTATATACTTGGTAAAGGGTGGAAGACTCGGCCTTATGCCTGGTGTTTTGTTCCACTCTTGCTGCCCTAGTTTCCGTCATACCAGTGTTATGTTCCTTGATTTTGCGTTCCTTACGCGGTTGGGTTATAATGGGAACCCCTTGACATTTTGCTTTGAATAAAACTCCTCCAGCAAGGCCCAACCTTGGTTTTACATTTGCACTAACAACCTATCACCTTCCCTTGGGTTCTGCAGACTCAAGGGTCATCTTTATTTTAACCCCCCGGGCCAGTGCTTCTCTAAGTGTTGGTCCAACCTGAGCGATGTCCGGCGCCCCTGGGCAACCAGGGTCTATGCCAACCCGACGTCTTGCTCATCCGGTGTGCCCTGAGAACGAGATATGTGCAGATCCTATCAAGATTTGTCGGCACATTCGGGTGGCTTTGCTGGTCTTGTTTTACCATTGTCGAAATGTCTTGTAACTGGGATTCCGAGTCTGATCGGGTCTTCCTGGGAGAAGGAATATCCTTTGTTGACCGTGAGAGCTTGTGATGGGCTAAGTTGGGACACCCATGCAGGGTTTTGAACTTTCGAAAGCCGTGCCCGTGGTTATGGGTAGATGGGAATTTGTTAATATCCGGTTGTAGAGAACTTGACACTTAACTTATTTAAAATGCATCAACAACGTGTGTAGCCGTGATGGTCTCTTTTTGGCGGAGTCCGGGAAGTGAACATGGTTCTTGTGTTATGCTTGAACGTAAGTAGTTTCAGGATCACTTCTTGATCACTTCTAGTTCGTGACCGTGCTTTGCTTCTCTTCTCGCTCTCATTTGTGTATGTTAGCCACCATATATGCTAGTGCTTGCTGCAGCTCCACCTCACTACCTTTTCCTACCCATAAGCTTAAATAGTCTTGATCTCGCGGGTGTGAGATTGCTGAGTCCCCATGACTCACAGATTACTTCCAAAACCAGTTGCAGGTGCCGTTGATACCAGTGCAGCTGACGCAGCTGAGCTCAAGTGGGAGCTCGATGAAGATCATGTTTGTTGTGTTGTTTCGTTTCCAGTTGATTAGTAGTGGAGCCTAGGTGGGGCGATTGGGGATGTAGCATCAGGGGTGGTCTTCTTTTATTTTGGTTCCGTAGTCAGACCCTGATTGTATTTTGGATGATGTAATGCTATATTTATGTATTGTGTGAAGTGGTGATTGTAAGCCAACTCTTTATCCCTTTCTTATTCAGTACATGGGATGTGTAAAGATTACCCCTCTTGCGACATGCCTACTATGCGACTATGCCTCTAAGTCGTGCTCCGACATGTGGGAGATATAGCCGCATCGTGGGTGTTACATGAACTCGGTGGCGCCGGATAGAAAGTTTCCGTGCGGCCGAGTTTGACTTTTGGTTTGGGACATATGTGGACGTGAGAAAGTAGTTGAGGACTTTGGAGCATATCACTAAGCACTTTGAGCAAGCAAGCCATTAGGCAACACCTCATCCCCTGTTATTAGTATTGGCTTTTCCTATAGACTCAATGTGATCTTGGATCACTTAAAATGAAAAGATGTAGAGTCCTGAGCTTTGAGCTTGAGCCAATCCTTTGTCCTTAACATTTTGAGGGATCCACTTTTCTCATCCATGCCATGCCAATCATTGAGCTTTCCTGAAATGTTTATCTTTAAGTAGCATTAGCTCAATGAGTTATATGCTTTTAGGAATTACCAAAACCACCCAGGGATAGTTGCACTTTCAATCTCCCCCTTTTTGGTAATTGATGACAACATATAGATCAAAGCTTCGACAAATGATAAATAAGATTGAAAAAACATTGTCGCTTTGAGAAGTATGTGATAAGCAAGAGCTCCCCCTAAATTTGTGCATTATTTAAATTTTGCTTTTGAATGCAAATGCACAATCGATTAGGATTATGGGTTACTCTTTGCCGGGGTTGCTGATCCATGGGCACCTATGGGACCGGCGGACCGGGTCCCTTTCGGTTCGGCGGGGGCGGAGGTCGCGCAAAGAGCAGATCGAGGCGAAGCACGCGAGCGATTTACCCAGGTTCGGGCCGCACGGATGCGTAAAACCCTACGCCTGCTTTGTGGTTTTGTTTATTTTCTAGCTCGGGAGCGCGGAGTGGCTACAGTACACACCGGCGGCTAGCAAGACCGAGCGTGAGTGTTCGAGGTGGCTCCCTCTTTCCTCACATTGCACACGGGCCTCCTTTTATATGTTCAAGGGGTTACTCACAGGTGGCAACGGAGGTAAAGGGCAAAAATGGAAAGGTGCTGTGGTAGGTACAGCTACCTGCTACAGTGTTATCATACCTAACCCTGGCGGAAGGGGACAAGGGCATTAATTGCCCGTCTGTGTCACCTAAACAGTACCGAAAGGGACCGCTAGGGACGCCACCGTTTGCCACGATGGTTATCTTGTCAGCGCCTGCTTGCCACCTCGCACCCCTAGCTGCACGGCCTCCTGCCACGTGTGCTTGGGAGAGTCCTAGAGCGACACGTTGGCAGGTGTGCTGGAGCGCGGGCACGAAGTGGGGGTTTCCCGCGGCAAGCTCCTTGCCGCGGTCGTCGTCTTGTCGTGTCCGGGAGCTTGTCGCTCACCGGGCCTTGCCGGGACGCATGGCGCGTCGCGGCAAGTTTTCTTGGTATGCCTTGGTTGGCCTTCCCGGCAAGCTCCTCTTGCCGGGGTCTTGTCTTCTTGACTTGGACACTTTGTTCTTGAATGGCCTTCAAAGTGGCCGCGAAGGGTCTTGGCGGTCACCCGGCAAGCCTTGCCGCGGGATGCTGCGACTGCCCGTGCACAAGTTCGGGATACTAGGGTACCCCTACTCTAGTACACCGACAGGAGCACCCGGGCCTGGGCCAGACACGGTGCCGAGCGCTGTTGGGCCAGGTCCAAAACAGTGCACGGGCACGCGTGGCCTAGGTCACGCCGCATATCTCTCCGCTTCCACCGCGCACGCCCAGAACGGCACGCGTCAAACGCGGCGTCGTGGGTGACGTGGGCGGCGTGCGTGGGGTTAAGCCCCGCGAGCATGCGTCAGGCCATGATGAAGGGGACGGTTCACGCCCTCCCCCCTAAACGGAGGTAGGCGCGGGGGCGTGGTGCATTTACTGGACGGGGCCGGTGCGCGGTTCTCGAGGCGTCCACTCCCCGCGATCACGGGGTGGGGCGAGGCCGCCTCATTCGTCGCCTCGGCTCTGCATCCCCGCCACGCGGCTCCCATGCGCTTGGGGTCGCGGACGGTGGAAGTGGGAAACTGGGCCGTCGCGAGCAGAGGCAGCGGGTCGGCCCCGACTCCCTGCTCTTCCCGTGCCTTGATTCGTTGAGCGGGGCGGCCGAGTCCCCACCTTGCTCCTTTATAAAGAGCGGGAGGGGAGCACAGGAACCCGCACTCTCTCATCTCCTCCTTTCTTCAGCTTCTGCTCCCCTTTCTCCCATTCGCCATGGAGAAAGGGAACCCTGGCCCTTCATCGGTGGCGGCGAGGGTCGCCGCCAGACAGCGCACCTCTCCCTCTCCCGCGCCCGTGGTGGCAGAGCCAGCCATAAGGGGAAGAGGGAGGGGGTGGTCGTGGACGAGGTCGAGGACGAGGTCGAGGCGCTCGGGGAAGAGGCGGACGGGGCGGCACGCCAGCTTCGCCTCCGCCGGCGGTTCCTCCCCCCACGGCGGTCCATATAGGGGACGACCCTCGCGAGTTCTTCGTCAGGCTGCGCCGGGCGCCTCGTCGTCACCTCCGGCTTCCAGCTCCGTTTGCGAGCGCGATGGAGTTGGACCCGCCCGAGACACTGAGACTGCACATGAGGGGCTGTGGGATCAGCGGCACGCGAGTCCGTGTTGTGTTCCCAGCCCCTAATGTGATGTATCTTGATCGAGGGTGGAAGATGTTCGCCCGTATCCACAGCCTAATGGAGGGGTTTACCCTCCATTTTAAGTTGATGGAGGGCGATCTCCTCTCCGTCAAGGTCTTCGGGTGCTTCGGCACTCAGGCGTAGTGCTGCGTGGACAGCTCCTCCGATAGCGAAGGCTCCTCCTCGAGCGAGAGTGACGAGGAGGAGAGCGACAGCGACGATGAGGGTAGCGGGCGGCAGGATGGCGGGTCCGACTAGGCGTCGGGCGCCGCTTCATGCGGCACCGGCGACCCCATCATCCGTGTCGCCGGCTCCTTGAACTCCCTGGGGCCGTCTCCTTGGGCGGCTGACGTAGGGAGGCTGCGGAAGGGGAAGAGGGCTGGCGACAAGGCCGTCAGGTCGGAGTACGAGGGCGTGGTGCCCTCGACAGCGTGCTGACGTCCTGCCGCCCCGTCTTCGAGCCCTGCTTCCGGCGCCGCCATCACCGTCCAGCCTTCGGACGGCCCCCGGGATGTTCTCTTGGTGTCTTCTGGCACCCGTAGCTCGCCTAGGCGCCCCTTTTGCCCTTTTCGCCTCCTTGACCTACCTCCTGAAGAGAGGGACAGGAAAGGGATTATGGGCATCTTATCTTTTTAATTTGTAAGCCTTCGGGCCTTAGCTGCATCTAAAACTTGTAATCCTCTCTTTCATGTTTTTCATCCTCTATGGACTGTACCTGAGTGGGATGTTTTTTAATGAAAAGGGGATGCTTGCCGGGTTATTTGTCTCGCGGGTTGAACCCACGCCAAGGAGCAAATCCTTGGTATCCCTCGGACAGACATTTCATCTCCCGGCAACAGGCCCTGCCACCTTCCCACGTCGCTCGACCTTTCTCACGCCTTTGACGGAGGCGGGAACGAGGTGGGTGCGGCCTCCTCGTTTCATCCCTTTGCTACCGCGACTACGACCAAACTTGGCCCCGGGAATGAGCCCCAGGGCCTAGAGTTGAGGGAGCACGGCAGTTTTCGGGAAGAAACGCGGTTTCGCATTCCCCAGTCCATAGGAGGATGCATGATGAGGGACGAAAGACTTATCTGATATTGCAGCCCCCGGCAACTCTGGCTTGCCGTGGACGAATCTTGGCACTCGCAGCCCCCAGCAATGCTGGCTTGCCGGGGCCCAGGTGCCGGCGCGCCCTTCTTCTCCTTTTCGTCCTCAAGCAGTCTGGCCAGGATATGCGAGCCCTGTGAACGAAGGAAAAGCAAAGGGACGGAGACTCGACCTCTAAGCTAGGGGTTAGCTGCTGTTAGGCACTATCAACCCTAACCAAGGACGAGACTCGACCTAGCATGCATGCTATAACCCCGGGGTGTCAGCGCTTCATTTACTTGTGCTCAGGGTCTGCGCCTAGCTCTGTACAAAGGATTACATGCAACAGCGGCAAGACTTGTACAGAAGGGTGGTTGCCGGACAGGGTCCGACAACCGCGCCTTACGGGTAAAACTTACGAAGATGCTCGATCTTCCAGGAGTTGCTCACTGGTACGCCATCTTCGGTCTCAAGGCGGACAGCGCCAGGCCTTGTGACTTGTTTCACCCGGTAAGGGCCTTCCCACTTCGGCGTCAACTTGTTGGAATTCTTGGCGGACTGAACGCGCCGAAGAACAAGGTCGCCTTCCTCGAGACTCCTGGCATTGACTCTGCGGCTATGGTAGCGGTGCAGAGCTTGCTGGTAGCGAGCAGCTCGCACAGCAGCCTGGAGACGGTCTTCCTCAAGGAGCAGCGCATCATCTTGTCGCAGCTGCTCTTGCTCGAGCTCATCATAAGCGAGCACTCGAGGTGGCCCGTATACGAGTTCCGTGGGGGTAACTGCCTCTGCTGCATAGACTAGAGCGAAAGGTATCTGTCCAGTGGCTCGATTTGGCGTCGTCCTGATCGACCAAAGAACCACCGGCAGCTCCTCAATCCAGTTTCTTCCGCACTTGTGCAGCCTGTCGAAAGTTCTGGTCTTGAGCCCGCGCAGCACTTCAGCATTTGCCCTCTCCGCTTGACCGTTGCTTCTCGGGTGAGCAACAGAAGCGAAGCAGATCTGGGCGCCAAGATCTTGGACGTATTGTATGAAGGTGCGGCTCGTGAATTGTGTACCGTTGTCGGTGATTATCCTGTTAGGGATCCCGAAGCGGCAAACAATCGACCTGAAGAACTTGACGGCTGACTGCGCGGTCACCTTCCTCACTGGTTCCAATTCCGGCCACTTTGTGAACTTGTCGATTGCAACATACAAGTACTCAAAGCCCCCGACAGCTCGGGGAAAGGGGCCGAGGATGTCGAGCCCCCAGACCGAAAATGGCCAGGATAAAGGGATCGTCTGGAGAGCTTGAGCTGGCTGGTGTATCTGCTTGGAATGGAACTGGCACGCTTCACACTTGGTTACTTGTGCAGTTGCATCCTGGAGGGCTGTTGGCCAGAAGAAACCTTGCCGGAATGCTTTGCCGACAAGTGCTCTTGCGCCAATGTGGTGACCACATATGCCTCCGTGTATCTCTGCCAACAGCTTTTGTCCGTCTTCCCGGTGAATACACTTCAATTTCACACCGTTGAGTCTTCTTCTGTACAGTGTCTTGTCGACAAACTGGTACATACTTGACTATCGGGCTACTCTTTCCGCTTCTTCTTGCTCTTCGGGAAGTTCTCCTGTCTGAAGGAAACGGACAATCTGCTGCGCCCATGTCGGAGCTTGTGGCTCGACAACAAGGACTAAAGGCAAATCTGCTGTTGCGGGAACATCCGCTTCCACGGCAAGAACCTGCAGCTCTACCGGAGCTTGACGTTCCCCGACAAGCTTGCCAGAGCAAAACTTGTCGGGAGCTTCTGCTTCAACGGAACAAACCCTAGGGCTTGCCGGAGCATCTTGCTCCTCAGTGCTCTTGGTGTTGTTCTCAGCTGCTGCGGGAACATCCGCTTCTACGGCGAGGAGCTGCACCTCTGCCGGAGCTTGACGTTCCCCGACAAGCTTGCCGGAGCAAAACTTGTCGGGAGCTTCTGCTTCAATGGAACAAACCCTAGGGCTTGCCGGAGCATCTTGCTCCTCAGCGCTCTTGGCGTTGATCTTGGGGACCTTCTTGGCGGCGGCTTCGGAAGCTCTGTCGGCAAATAGTCACCAGAGACCAACTTCCTCTTCTTGCTCTGTCTAGTTGATGGCGTTACGGATGGCTGAGTCAGCTTGAGCACAAAGATCCCTGGTTCCACAGGTAACTTAAGTGCGGCACACTTTGACAGGCCATCAGCAATGGCGTTGTGAGCTCTTGGAACATGCTCCATTTGAAGGCCGTCAAAGTGCTCTTCTAGCTTTCTCACTTCGTCAACGTAAGCTTCCATCAACGGACTCTGATAATTCTTGTTTACTTGGCGGACGACAAGCTGTGAGTCACCCCTGACAATGAGCTTCTTGATCCCAAGGTCTGCCGCGATCCTGAGACCGGCAAGCAATCCCTCATACTCTGCAGTATTGTTTGTTGCTTGCTCCTTGGGAAAGTGCATCTGGACTACGTATTTGAGGTGCTCTCCGGTGGGTGCGATAAGCAGCACACCAGCGCCGGCGCCTTGCAGCGAAAAGGCACCATCAAAGTACATCAGCCACTCTTTACTTGCTTCCTTGTCGGGGATGCTCGTTTCTGGAATTTCTTCATCTGGTGTTGGCGTCCATTCTGCTATAAATTCTGCCAATGCTCTGCTCTGGATAGTTGAAGTACTTTCAAACTTGAGGCCAAAGCTTGACAGTTCCAGTGCCCACTCAACAATCCTGTCTGTCGCTTCTGGATTCTGCAGTATCCTCTTCAGCGGAAAGCAAGTGACGACTGTGATCTCATGTGCTTGGAAGTAATGGCGCAGCTTTCTCGAGGCCATGAGAAGGCCGAAAAGCAATTTCTGCACACCAGAATACCTCGACCTAGCCCCCTGCAGGAGGGAACTGACAAAGTAAACTGGGCGCTGCACCATTTTCTTCCGTGTCTCCTCGTGCATCTGCGCAGATCCATCTTTGTCGGGACCAGAGCTTGTCAGGGAAGCCCCCTGCTTGTCGCTGGATGCGCTTGCCGCGGTTGCTGGCTCATCATCTGCCTCCCTCTCTGCTACTAACGCAGCACTAACCACTTGATTGGTTGCCGCTATGTACAGCAGCAACTTCTCTTGTGGCTTAGGTGCGACAAGTATTGGAGGGGAGGACAGGTATCTCTTCAGGTCTTGCAGCGCAGCCTCCGCTTCCGGAGTCCATTTCATTGGACCTGCCTTTTTCAATAATTTGAAAAACGGCAGGGCGCGCTCAGCAGACCGAGAGATAAACCTGCTGAGAGCAGCCACGCAACCGGCAAGTTTCTGTACATCCTTGACGCGCTTTGGTGCTTCAATCTGCTCGATGGCCTTGATCTTGTCGGGATTGACTTCAATTCCCCGCTGAGACACGAAGAACCCGAGAAGCTTGCCAGAGGGAACTCCAAACACACACTTCTCTGGGTTGAGCTTGAGGCTGATCTTGCGCAGATTTGCAAAGGTCTCGTCTAAGTCTTGAATCAGGGTTGCTCTGTCCTCGCTCTTGACCACTATATCATCCATGTAGGCTTCCACATTTCTGTGTATTTGTGGCTCAAGAGCAATGTGGACTACCCTTGCAAATGTCGAACCAGCATTTTTTAATCCGAAAGGCATCCGTACGAAACAGTACGTGCCACATGGAGTAATAAATGCGGTCTTCTCCTCGTCCTCTTCTGCCATGAAGATCTGATGATATCCTGAGTATGCGTCAAGGAATGAAAGCAAATCACATCCGGCTGTGGAGTCAACAATCTGGTCAATGCGCGGCAAAGGAAATGGGTCTTTGGGACAAGCTTTGTTAACATCGGTAAAATCGATGCAAAGTCTCCATTTCCCGTTCGCCTTCGCACGACTACAAGATTGGCCAACCACGTGGGATGGAGCACTCCTCTGACAAGGCCTGCTGCTTCCAGTTTCTTGATCTCTTCTGCAATGAATTCTTGGCGCTCCACTGCCTGCTTCCTGACTTTCTGCTTGATGGGCCGCGCATGAGGACAAACGGCAAGGTGGTGCTCAATCACTTTCCTGGGAACACCGGTGATGTCAGACGGCTGCCATGCAAACACGTCGACATTCGCTCGCAGGAAAGTAACGAGTGCGCTTTCCTATTTAGGGTCGAGCGTGGCACTGATGGTGAAGGTACCACCAGTGCCGTCCTCCTTGGCGGACACCTTCTTCGTCTCTGGCGGAGCTGCCATCGTCTTCTTGCACTTGCCGGTGGAGCTCGATGGTGCGTCCTCGACGGCAGCGCAGCACTCCGAAGAGGTGCGCTTGCTGGAGTGGGCATCAGAACTCTTGCCGGACTTGGTCTTCAGAGATGCCGGGGTTGCTGATCCACGGGCACCTATGGGACCGGCGGACCGGGTCCCTTTCGGTTCGGCGGGGGCGGAGGTCGCACAAAGAGCAGATCGAGGCGAAGCACGCGAGCGATTTACCCAGGTTCGGGCCGCACGGATGCGTAAAACCCTACTCCTGCTTTGTGGTTTTGTATTGATTTCTAGCTCGGGAGCGCGGAGTGCTACAGTACACACCGGCGGCTAGCAAGACCGAGCGTGAGTGTTCGAGCTGGCTCCCTCTTTCCTCACGTTGCACACGGGCCTCCTTTTATATGTTCAAGGGGTTACCCACAGGTGGCAACGGAGGTAAAGGGCAAAAATGGAAAGGTGCTGTGGTAGGTACAGCTACCTGTTACAGCGTATCATACCTAACTCTGGCGGCAGGGGACAAGGGCATTAATTGCCCGTCTGTGTCGCCTAAACAGTACTGAAAGGGACCGCTAGGGACGCCACCGTTTGCCATGATGGTTATCTTGTCAGCGCCTGCTTGCCACCTCGCACCCCTAGCTGCACGGCCTCCTGCCACGTGTGCTTGGGAGAGTCCTAGAGCGACACGTTGGCAGGTGTGCTGGAGCGCGGGCATGAAGTGGGGGTTTCCCGCGGCAAGCTCCTTGCCGCGGTCGTCGTCTTGTCGTGTCCGGGAGCTTGTCGCTCACCGGGCCTTGCCGGGACGCGTGGCGCGTCGCAGCAAGTTTTCTTGGTATGCCTTGGTTGGCCTTCCCGGCAAGCTCCTCTTGCCGGGGTCTTGTCTTCTTGACTTGGACACTTTGTTCTTGAATGGCCTTCAAAGTGGTCGCGGAGGGTCTTGGCGGTCACCCGGCAAGCCTTGCCGCGGGATGCTGCGACTGCCCGTGCACAAGTTCGGGATACTAGGGTACCCCTACTCTAGTACACCGACACTCTTCCATGTCACATATATCTTGGTGGAGTGCTCAAAATGATAGAGATTAAAAGCATGCACTCATCAGCAAGCAAGTGAATGATCATATAAGGATATAAGAGATGATATCATCCAACAAGCATTAAGGGTAGGATATGATCAAACGCATGATCAACAAGTATCTCACAAGGACATAAAGTATCTCACAGAAGCACTCAATAAAGAAGTTCAACCAAAAATAGCAAGAGAAAAAAGAACAACACACTCTCTCGAAGCCTATGATTTGTACATTTTTCTCCCCCTTTGGCAACAAGTTACGAAAAAGTTCAAAAATGCATAGTGTAAACAACTCTCAGGCTTGATCTTCGGGAGGTGGTGTAGAGAGAACTCCAAGGACGAAGGCTTCCGATGAAGTAGTTGGAACTGATGGAGTGGCTGTTGGAGGTGGCACTGGAGCTGATGTTGGAGCTCTAGTATTTGTCACTGGCACTGCAACAGTCCTTGGACCTCGTGGCACGTGCTTGAAAGCATCAGTGGTTGCTTTTCCTCTCCTCTCCTCCGCTTCCTCCTAAAGCTGCTCAATTGCAGTCCGAATCTCAGTCACTTTGACATCAAGATCATAGAATTTCTGCTCAACGATCCTCTCCAAGCTTTCCTAGTTTTGAGTCAGGGTGGCCAGGCCCTTCTCAATCCTCAAGGTGGATTGGATTAGATATCCAAGCTGATCTTGCTTGCTCTTCAGGAAAACCTGAGATGCCTCCTCAACACTTGGCATCTTTGCAGCTTTCTCTGCCCTTGCTTTTTCTCTCTTCTCATGTGCTTGAGCTGAAGATGGTTCATTTTCATTCATGACAACAGTGTTGTCTTCAAATTCAGGGTGGATGGGCATGTGCTCCTTCTCCGAAAGATATTTGCATGTGCCCATCTTTGAGTTGATGAGCTCCTGAATTTGTGGGGCATACCCACAACTCCTCTTCTGATCAGCTGCTGTCCTTTTGATTGTCTCCACAATCAGACTCATGACTTTGAATTTTTGAGGCACATCAAACAAATGTAGCAAGTTGATGGCATGTCCTCTGATCATCTTTTGATCACCTGACTTGGGTAGCAATGTGTGTCTGAGGATCCAATTTATAGTAGGCATACCAGATAACAAGAAGTAGACAGATCCAAACCTATGAGTATCCAAAGCAACATCTGGGATCTCTCTGTACATATTGGCCATTGTGTTGTGGTCTTTCTTCCTCTCAGCATAAATATCCAAGCCATCCTCATTTTCTTCTGGGGCATTGATCAACTGAGCCCATTCTTCAATAGAAGATTGGTACCTTGTACTTTCGGACATCCAAGTGATCTTTCCATCTGGGTAGAAGTGGGTTGTGGAGTAAAACTGCATGATCAGCTCATCGTTCCACTTGGTGAGCTTCTGGGCCACAAAGGTATCAACTCCACATGCCTTGAAGCTGTCATATACACTTGGATAGTGATCTTCATTCTCCTTGATGTACTCCCAGTCAACCCATTTCATGTCACACACAATGGGCTTCTTGTCAAGCAGGATTCTCTCATAAAAGTCTTGCTATTCCTTGGTGTGAAACATGTAGTCCACAACAGTCCTCCTCCTGACAGCATATGGATCAGACTGTCTCCATAACCTCAATCCTGCATCCTTCCTGATTTTCATGTTTCCTGCCATAGGGTGTCTATCATTGTGGTCAGGGATCTTGGGATTCAGCTTCCTCAACACAATTGAGTCATTTTCTTCTTCAGCAGCTTCATGCACCGGGGCCTTGTTTTTCTCCTCAGCAGGAATGTTTCTAGTGCTTCTCTTGGGTCTAGGCTTCTGAATTGGAGCAGTAGCCTTGGGAGCAGCTTTGGGCTTAGATGGAGTAGCCCCTAATCTAATTGCATCTCCCATAAGCTTTTGTGCTTTGGGTGCTGGTGCATCATCCTCTTCCTCTTCATCGGAACCTCTCATTATTGATGATCTGCCAAGCACTCTGGCTGTGGTCTTCTTGACCCTTTCCTTCCTTTTCTTCCCTTCTCCAACTGCCTCTTTAGTTCGCTTGGAGGTTTCAGCAGTGGATGCTCTGGCCTTAGACATAGGAACTCTTCTTGCTGGAGCCTTTGTTTTCATTCCTGGCTTTGTTGTAGCAGCTATGCCATACTCCTTCTTCAGCACCTTTTTCCTTGAAGTGGCCTCATCCTCAACAGCCACATAATCTTCATCTTCTGAATTAGAAGTTTTCTTCTTCCTTGTCCTGGCAGCTGCCTTTGGCAAGTTACTTGGTGTGCTCCTACTGCCCTCATCATAGCTGCTAGAGGGATCAGAACCTTCACTCAACTGCACCTGCTGTTCAGACTTGTTCTGGCTGTCACTTTGGTCAGACATCATGCAGGCAAACTGTCAGCAGACCCTGTGAATAGATTATAGATGAGGTAGAGAAGATGAGCATCACAAAGTACAGGAGTTTTGCAAAAAAATTGAGTCAAAAAGTTTAGTTTTAGTTCTCTACAGAAGTGATCTCGGAGCTACCGAATTGACAAACTCGGTGATACCAAAGCAACACTTGCAACCTAAACTAGTGAACTGGGTAGGACCGAGTCATAGTTCGGTGGCACCAAGATTGCTAGGGTTTCACAGAATCTTGAACTCGGTCACACCGATTTGCGCATTTCGGTTAGACCGAAGAGCACATGTGCAATGGCCAAGGCCGAATCGGTGAGACCGATTTCTACAGTTCGGTTGGTCTGAGATGAGCTCTGCGGAGAGCTAACCCTAAAATTTTCAAATCAATCTAGACCTAAGGAAGTTTTAGCTGGATGGATGAATCTCAATCGTGGCAAGAACCATGGCATTGTCCTTGTGCTACGAATTAGAGTGAAAAAGACAGCACAACGGATCAAACACTTACCCTAATGCGGCGAGTGTTCGCTACGGCGGCAACGGCAGAGCAGATTGCCGTTGACGGCGGCGGAGACCAGCAGCGGGAGGTCGTTGTTGGCGAGAAGACGATCCGGAGACCCGAAGAGGCAGAGTAGGTTACGCGCGGGTGAAGGGTTTCAGAAAAATTTCCTAAATTTGGCCCGTCAGTATATATAACCTGACCCTGTCGGTGTGACCGAGTGGAACAACACGGTGGAACCGAGATGCAAAACTGTAGGCAGTTACTGCAACTCGGTGTGACCGAAAGGTTCTAATCGGTTGCACCGAGATTGAAAACCTAGATCAACTAAGTGATCTCGGTAGGACCGAAAAGGATGAATCGGCCAGACCGAAATGCACAAAGAGGTTTTGGAAGTTTAAGTCTATGATGAATTAGGAACTCCGAGTGCTCCTCACACAGAGTGGTTCGAATCTGACTTGATCAAACTTTGTGATGTAGCATGAATAGAGTTTGAGACGAGAAAAACATAGATAGCTAGACGGATTTCTTAGGCATTCTTGTCCATCCATTTGGCAAAAGAGAAAAAACCAAACAATAAAATCAACAAATGGATGTCCTCGAATGAGAAAAATATGCGTTCAACATGCTCACACAATTAAAATGGCAAATGAAATATGTGACGAAGCATGCACAGACACTCTAGCATCTATCAAGCAATTGGCGATGACTAGGTCATCTATATATGAGTATATTGACTTAGGAGTCAAATGAGAACATTTGATCATATGCCATACTCATTGTTTAAGCACAAGTGGGGTTACCACTTTTACATAGAGCATTGTTGTACTCACAGCATTAGAGTTGCTTTAACTCGATTGATTTGAGTAAAGCTCCCCCTAGATGTGATGTCCCCCCTAAGATGGATCAACTAACCTTGGGTTTTGTCGATGATGACTTCATGTAGGTGTTGAAGATGTGGATGCTCAATGTTGATGTAGATCATTCGGAGCAATCCTTTTGAGTGAGTTGCACTTTCAATACCTACATGGGTTAGTCCCACAAGGAAAAAACAAGGATATCCATAGACATAGAGTGATGTGTACACAAGATGATGTCCATGGAAGCATTAGGTTACCTTGTCCCTTGTCTTACCAACAATAGGGTTTGTGACTCCTTGAACTAGTGCAAGATATGAAAGTTGTTTGCACTTGTCCTTGCCAAAATGATAAGAGTGAAGTAGGTTGGCGGAGTCACCCTCAAGAACTCTCTAGTTCTTGTTCTTCGGGATCCACACCATCTTGATGGGAATCCTTGGAGTTGTAGTCGTACTTGAAGTAGAACTTGATGTAGTCTTGGGAATCCATTTGACCAAGGCCTTGGGAGCTTCTTCAAATGCATCAATCTCCTCTTGAAGCTTGTTGTTTCCTTTTTGCTTGTGGTCTTGTGGTGGAAGATCATCTTGAGCCTGTGTTCCTTGGAAAGAAGTAGGATCATACTTCTCTAGTTGAGGAACAAACTTCGTCTTGGGGTATTGATCTTCTTCCCACTCAACTCCATTGGCATTTAACTTTCGTTCAAAACCAACACCTTGATTC
Organism: Triticum urartu; assembly: GCF_003073215.2. Lineage (NCBI taxonomy): Eukaryota > Viridiplantae > Streptophyta > Magnoliopsida > Poales > Poaceae > Triticum > Triticum urartu. Next base: position 479,245,223 of record NC_053028.1, read on the forward strand.
TTCCGGTGCCTTCCTTGCTTGCGTACAATTTCCTCAAATTACTTACTTCTGGCAAGTCTCTTGTAAACACCTTTCTCTATAATTCCCTTCAATAAGCTATTTTCTTGCTCAAGTGTAACTTGGCTAAGAGAATCATTAGTGAAATCAAGAGAGCTACTAGAAGCAACAACATTGGATTTAGCATGATTTTTGTTACTACTAGATGAAGAATCTTTATTGTTCTTGTTACTAGATTTAACTTGTGGCATGTAAGTAGACAAGAGTAAATGCTTGGCAATATAAGAAGAACTTTTCTTGCGAAGATCATCATTGATTGCCTTTAAAAATTCATGCTCTTGCTCAAGGTTGAGCTTTTCAAAGCGTAGCTTCTCATGAGTCTTTAAAAGTTCTCGATGATCTTCCAAGGTAGTTTCATGGGCTAACTTAAGAGTTTTTAGTTCTTTAGTTAGACACTCAATCTCCTTCTTATCGTCGTCATTCGTTTTATCTTGATTATCATGATTAATAGCAAGCTCATCATAGTTTTCATAACTAGAGTTGTCAACAAGTAAATCATCATCTCCTATTAAATCATCTTCATCACTATTGAAATCAACATACTCGGGGTGTGTTACCTTCGGACCTTTAGCCATGAAGCATCTTCCAATTCCTTCATTTGGTGAGTCAAACATGTCGTAGTAGTTGGTTGTCACAAGTGCTAGTCCGGCAACACCTTCATCTTGAGTATATTCGGAGTCGGAGTGATAACTTCTTTCAGAGTGATTGTCGGAGTCGGAACCGGATACCCATTCACCAACATGAGCTTGATGTCTTCTTTTTGTGTAGCTCATTGATGACTCGTCCTTCCTTTCCGAGTCCTTGCTTCTCCGAGAGGGTCTTCGTTCATAACGATCATCTCTACTCCTCTCTCTTGATGGTGATTCTTCTCTTCTACTCCTTCTTTTGGGAGAATCTTCTCTTCTTTTGTAGGGGGTGATGTCTACTACACAACCTTCTTCTTGTAGACGTTGTTGGGCCTCCAAGTGCAGAGGTTTGTAGGACAGTAGCAAATTTCCCTCAAGTGGATGACCTAAGGTTTATCAATCCATGGAAGGTGTAGGATGAAGATGGTCTCTCTCAAGCAACCCTGCAACCAAATAACAAAGAGTCTCTTGTGTCCCCAACACACCCAATACAATGGTAAATTGTATAGGTGCACTAGTTCGGCGAAGAGATGCTGATACAAGTGGTATATGGATGGTAGATAAAGGTTTTTGTAATCTGAAAATATAAAAACAGCAAGGTAAGTAATGATAAAAGTGACCACAAACGGTATTGCAATGCATTGAAACAAGGCATAGGGTTCATACTTTCACTAGTGCAAGTTCTCTCAATAATAATAACATAATTTGTTCATATAACTATCCCTCAACGTGCAACAAAGAGTCACTCCAAAGTCACTAATAGCAGAGAACAAACGAAGAGATTATGGTAGGGTACGAAACCACCTCAAAGTTATCCTTTCTAATCGATCTATTCAAGAGTACGTAGTAAAATAACACGAGGCTATTCTTTCCGTTCAATCTATCCTAGAGTTCGTACTAGAATAACACCTTAAGACACAAATCAATCAAAACCCTAATGTCACCTAGATACTCCAATGTCACCTCAAGTATCCGTGGGTATGATTATACGATATGCATCACACAATCTTAGATTCATCTATTCAACCAACACAAAGAACTTCAAAGAGTGCCCCGAAGTTTCTACCGGATAGTCAAGACGAAAACGTGTGCCAACCCCTATGCATAGGTTCGTGGGCGGAACCCGCAAGTTGATCACCAAAACATACATCAAGTGGATCAATAGAATACCCCATTGTCACCACGGGTATCCCACACAAGACATACATCAAGTGTTCTCAGATCCTTAAAGACTCAATCCGATAAGATAACTTCAAAGGGAAAACTCAATCCATTATAAGAGAGTAGAGGGGGAGAAACATCATAAGATCCAACTATAATAGCAAAGCTCGCGATACATCAAGATCGTACCACCTCAAGAACATGAGAGAGAGATCAAACACATAGCTACTAGTACATACCCTCAGCCCCGAGGGAGAACTACTCCCTCCTCATCATGGAGAGCACCGGGATGATGAAGATGGCCACCGGAGAGGGATTCCCCCTCTGGCAGGGTGCCGGAACGGGTCTAGATTGGTTTTTGGTGGCTACGGAGGCTTCTGGCGGCGGAACTCCCGATCTATTCTGCCACCCGATGGTTTTAGGGTATATTGTTATATATAGGAGGAAGAAATACGTCAGGGGAGCCACTAGGGGCCCACGAGGGTGGAGGGCGCGCCCAGGGGGGTGGGCGCGCCCCCTGCCTCATGCCTTCCTCGTTTCTTCCCTTACGTACACCCCAAGTCTTCTGGATTGCTTCCGTTCCAAAAATAAGTTTGGTGAAGTTTCACGCCAATTGGACTCTGTTTGATTTTCCTTTTCTACGATACTCTAAAACAAGGAAAAAACAGAAACTGGCACTGGGCTCTGGGTTAATAGGTTAGTCCCAAAAATAATATAAAAGTGTATAATAAAGCCCATAAACATCCCAAACAGATAATATAATAGCATGGAACAATCAAAAATTATAGATACGTTGGAGACGCATCAGGGGGCGTACATTCCTTGGAGTAGTGTCCGGGTCTTCCACAATTGTAGCAATTACGCTCACGACTAGAAGATCTTTTGTCATTGTAGGATCTTGACTTGGAACTTCTTTCCTTGCTTCTACTCTTGTAGAACTTGTTGAAGTTCTTCACCATTAGACTCAATTCTTCATTGAAGTTTGCTTCTCACTTGATGATGTGGGAGCATCACATGAGGCTTTGTAAGCACCACTTGACTTGTTGTGAAGCTCTTCCTTATCCTTGAGTGACATCTCATGAGCAACAATTCTTCCATTAACTTCCGTTGGCTTGAGATCTTTGTAATTGGGCATCATTTGGATCAATGTGCACACAATATCATATTTTCCATCCAAGGCTCTTAGGATCTTCTTGATGATGAATCTATCAGTCATCTCTTCACTTCCTAATCCGGCAATCTCATTTGTGATGAGATCAAGCCTAGAGTACATTTCAGTGACGCCTTCACCATCCTTCATTTTGAACTTGTCAAGCTGACTTTGAAGCACATCCAATTTGGATTCCTTGACAGATTCGCTACCTTCGTGCATATCAATCAAAGTATCCCAAATTTCCTTTGCATTCTCAAGATGGCTGATTTTGTTGAATTCTTCGGGGCATAATCCGTTGAAGAGAATATCACAAGCTTGAGCATTGTATTGTAGCATCTTCAACTCTTCCGCGGTAGCTTCACGGTTTGGTTCTCTCCCATCGAAGAATTCACCTTGCAAGCCAATACACACAATAGCCCAAACGGCGGGGTTATGTCCAAGAATATGCATTTTCATCTTATGCTTCCAACTAGCAAAATTTGTACCATCAAAGTAAGGACCTCTACGGTGGTAATTTCCCTCGCTAGACGCCATACTCTCCTAGGTTGTGAAACCAAGGCTATGACCACCAAAAGCTATGGAAATCAAAGCAAATGGAGACCAAAGCTCTGATACCACTTGTAGGATCGAAAGTATGTCTAGAGGGGGGAGGGCGATTAGATTACTTGACCAAATAAAATCTAGCCTTTTCCCAATTTTAGTTCTAGGCAGATTTTAGCAACTTAGCACAAGTCAAGCAATCAACCTACACATGCAATTCTAAGAGTATATCATCGGAAAGTAAAACAATTACATATGAAGGTTAAGGGAGGAGTTTGGAGAGTGCAAACGCAATTGGAGACACGGAGATTTTTGGCGTGGTTCCAATAGGTGGTGCTATCGTACATCCATGTTGATGGAGACTTCAACCCACGAAGGGTAACGGTTGCGTGAGTCCACGGAGGGCTCCACCCACGAAGGGTCCACGAAGAAGCAACCTTGTCTATCCCACCATGGCCGTCGCCCACGAAGGACTTGCCTCACTCGGGTAGATCTTCACGAAGTAGGCGATCTCCTTGCCCTTACAAACTCCTTGGTTCAAATCCACAATCTTGACGGAGGCTCCCAAGTGACACCTAGCCAATCTAGGAGACACCACTCTCCAAGAGGTAACAAATGGTGTGTTGATGATGAACTCCTTGCTCTTGTGCTTCAAATGATAGTCTCCCCACCACTCAACTCTCTCTCACAGTATTTGGATTTGGTGGAAAGATGATTTGAGTGGAAAGCAACTTGGGGAAGGCTAGAGATCAAGATTTATGTGGTTGGAGTGGAATATCTTGACCTCAACACAAGTGTAGGTGGTTCTCTCTCAGAAAATATATGTTGGAAGTGTAGGCATGTTCTGATGGCTCTCTCAACTAATGAAGAGTGGGTGGAGGGGTATAAATAGCCTCCACATAAAATCTAACCATTACACACAAATCACCAAACTCGGTGGGATCGAATCATGAAAATCGGTCAGACCGATTTAATTCAAAATGTGAACGTTAGGATTTTCGGTGGGACCGACATGTCAACTCGGTGGGACCGATTTTGTTAGGGTTAGAGCATAACGTAATCTCGGTGAGACCGATTACACAAACTCGGTGAGACCGATTGTGGTAATGGACTAACAGAGAGTTGGTCAGGTAAACTCGGTAGGACCGATTCGCTCATCTTGGTTGGACCAAAACGTTAGAAAGGGAAACAGAGAGTTTGCATTGCAATCTCGGTGGGACCGATCGCTCATCTCGGTTTGACCGAAACATTACGAAGGGAAACAGAGAGGATACAATCCCATCTCGGTGAGACCGAGATCCCTATCGGTGAGACCGAAAAGACTAGGTTTTCTGGCAGTGGCTATGTCAACTGAACTCGGTGGCGCCAGATAGAAAGTTTCGGTGGGGCCGAATTTGACTTTTGGTTTGGGACATATGTGGATGTGATAAAGTATTTGAGGACTTTGGAGCATATCACTAAGCACTTTGAGCAAGCAAGCCATTAGGCAACACCTCATCCCCTCTTAATAGTATTGGCTTTTCCTATAGACTCAATGTGATCTTGGATCACTTAAAATGAAAAGATGTAGAGTCTTGAGCTTTGAGCTTGAGCCAATCCTTTGTCCTTAGCATTTTGAGGGATCCACTTTTCTCATCCATGCCATGCCAATCATTGAGCTTACCTAAAATTTTTATCTTTAAGTAGCATTAGCTCAATGAGTTATATGCTTTTAGGAATTACCAAAACCACCCAGGGATAGTTGCACTTTCTGGCAGCCCTCCTACCCCCCACTATTTATAGGGGAAGGGGACAGGGGGCCGCCCCCCAGACCCCATCTACAAAGGAGGGGTGGTGGCCAAGGGGGGAAACTTGCCCCCCAAGTCAGGTGGAGGCACCTCCATCCCCTAGGGTTTCTAACCCTAGGCGCCTTGGGCCCCTTGGGGGGGGGCGCACCAGCCCATTGGGCTGGTTTCCTCCCTTCTGCAGCCCACCAGGCCCACCGAGGCAGGTGGCCCCACCCGGTGGACCCTCGGACACCTTTCGGTGGTCCCGGTACAATACCAATAACCCCCAAAACATTCCGGCGACTGAAACTAGATTTCTCATTTATAAATCTTGACCTCCGGACCATTCTGGAACTCCTCGTGACGTCCGAGATCTCATCCGGGACTCTGAACAACCTTCGGTAACCACATACTATTTCCCATAAAAACTCTAGCGTCACCGTACCTTAAGTGTGTAGACCCTACGGGTTCGGGAACCATGCAGACATGACCGAGGCATCTCTCCGGCCAATAACCAACAGCGGGATCTGGATACCCATGTTGGCTCCCACATGTTCCATGATGATCTCATCGGATGAACCATGATGTCGGGGATTAAATCAATCCTATATACAATTCCTTTTGTCCATCGGTATGTTACTTGCCCGAGATTCGATCGTCGGTATCTCTATACCTTGTTCAATCTCATTACCGGCAAGTCTCTTTACTCGTTTCATAATGCATGATCCCGTGGCTAACTCCTTAGTCACATTGAGCTCGTTATGATGATGCATTACCGAGTGGGCCCAGAGATACCTCTCCATCATACGGAGTGACAAATCCCAGTCTCGGTTCGTGCCGACCCAACAGATACTTTCAGAGATACCTGTAGTGCACCTTTATAGCCACCCAGTTATGTTGTGACGTTTGGTACACCCAAAGCATTCCTAAGTTATCCGGGAGTTGCACAATCTCATGGTCTAAGGAAATGATACTTGACATTAGAAAAGCTTTAGCAGACGAACTACACCATCTTGTGCTACGTTTAGGATTGGGTCTTGTCCATCACATCATTCTCCTAATGACGTGATCCCGTTATCAATGACATCCAATTTCCATGGTTAGGAAACCATGACCATCTATTGATCAATGAGCTAGTCAACTAGAGGCTTGCTAGGGACATATTACGATCTATGTATTCACACATGCATTACGGTTTCCGGTTAATACAATTATAGCATGAACAATAGGCAATTATCATGAACATGGAAATATAATAATAACCACTTTATTATTGCCTCTAGGGCATATTTCCAACAGTCTCCCACTTGCACTAGAGTCAATAATCTAGTTACATTGTGATGAATCGAACACCCATAGAGTTCTGGTGTTGATCATGTTTTGCTCGCGGAAGAGGTTTAGTCAACAGATCTGTGACATTCATATCTATATGCACTTTACAAATATCTATGTCTCCATCCAGAATATATTCATGAATGGAGTTGAAGCGACGCTTGATATTCCTGGTCTTCTTGTGAAACCTGGGCTCCTTGGCAAGGGCAATAGCTCCAGTGTTGTCATAGAAGAGAGTCATTGGGCCCGACGCATTGGGAATAACTCCCAGCTCGGTGATGAACTCTTTCATCCAGACTACTTTATGTGCTGCCTCCGAGGCTGCTATGTACTCTGCTTCACATGTAGATCACGCCACGACGCGTTGCTTGCAACTGCACCAACTAACTGCCCCACCATTCAAAATGTACACGTCTCCGGTTTGTGACTTGGAGTCATCCAGATCTGTGTCGAAGCTAGCATCGACGTAAACCTTTACGACGAGCTCTTCGTCACCTCCATAAATGAGAAACATATCCTTAGTCCTTTTCAAGTACTTTAGGATATTCTTGACCGCTGTCCAGTGTTCCATGTCGGGATTACTTTGGTACCTCCCTACCAAACTTACGGCAAGGTTCACATCAGGTCTGGTACACAGCATGACATACATAATAGACCCTATGGCTGAGGCATAGGGGATGACACTCATCTTTTCTCTATCTTTTGCAGAGGTCGGGCATTGAGCCGTGCTCAATTTCACACCTTGAAATACAGGCAAGAACCCTTCTTGGACTGATCCATATTGAACTTCTTCAATATCTTGTCAAGGTATATTGTCGGTGTCAAAACCGGCGGATCCCGGGTAGGGGGTCCCGAACTGTGCGTCTAGGCCGGATGGTAACAGGAGGCAAGGGACACGAAGTTTTGCCCAGGTTCAGGCCCTCTCGATGGAGGTAAAACCCTACGTCCTGCTTGATTAATATTGATGATATGGGTAGTACAAGAGTAGATCTACCACGAGATCGAGGAGGCTAAACCCTAGAAGCTACCCTATGGTATGATTGTTGATGTGTATGTTGTCCTACGGACTAAAACCCTCCGGTTTATATAGACATCGGAGAGGGTTAGGGTTACACAAAGCCAGTTACAGTGGTAGGAGATCTTCATATCCGTATCGCCAAGCTTGCCTTCCACGCCAAGGAAAGTCCCTTCTAGACACGGGACGGAGTCTTCAATCTTGTATCTTCATAGTCCAGGAGTCCGGCTGAAGGTATAGTCCGGCTATCCGAACACCCCCTAATCCAGGATTCCCTTAGTAGCCCCTGAACCAGGCTTCAATGACGACGAGTCCGGCGCGCAGATTGTCTTCGGCATTGCAAGGCGGGTTCCTCCTCCTAGTACTTCATAGAAGATTTTGAACACAAAGATAGTGTCCGGCTCTGCAAAATAAGTTTCCACATATTGCCATAGAGAGAATAATATTTACACCAATCTGATCTGCTGACGTATTCCATAGCGTGACACACCACGGCCAAGCCTTCATCCGAGTCATTTCATTATCCTACCTCAGCGCGTTATGCGAGGCGATTTCCTTGGCACGTCTTGTTAAAGCAGAGATCGTGTCCCCTTATCCCGGGATTCTCATTAATACGGGTGTGGGTAACCCAACCGTGCCATTGATTACGGCGCTTGGAGATAAGCGAGTTTTACCAGGCTGGTGGGGATATGTAGTTGCGTCCTATATAAGGGGATAAGGATCCACCTTTTCACCTACGCCTTCTTCCTCCTTCGCCTATCCATTCTTGCGCAGTCGAGCTCCAGCGCCCAAGTCCGCACTCCCCACCTCAACCTCCTCTAGCCATGTCCGGAGCGGGAGGCAAGTGGATGGTCTCCTCCGTCACGGAGGGACACATCAAAAAGCTGAGGAAGGCCGGATACCTGTCTAACGACATCGTGTACCGGCTCCCCGAAAAGGGGCAGCTCATCCCCACCCCTAGGCCCCATGAGAGGGTGGTGTTCCTCCCCCATTTCCTCCGCGGACTGGGCTTCCCTCTCCACCCATTTGTCCGGGGTCTCATGTTCTACTACGACCTGGATTTCCATGATCTGGCCCCGAACTTCGTCCTCAACATCTCGGCGTTTATCGTCGTGTGCGAGGACTTCCTCCGCATCCGCCCCCATTTCGGCCTATGGCTCAAGACTTTCAACGTCAAGCCGAAGGTGGTGCGCGGCAACCAGGCGGAGTGCGGAGGCGCCATGGTGGGCAAGATTGCCAACGTCCTATGGCTCGAGGGCTCCTTTGTGGAGACCCTGAAGGGGTGGCAATCGGGGTGGTTTTACATCACCGAGCCGCGCGACGCCGAATGGGTCACACCCCCCGAGTTCTGATCCGGACCCCCTACGCGGCTCACCTCCTGGAAGGAGATGGGCCTGTCTTGGGGTAAAAAAGGAGAGCTGACCGGACTCCAAACATGCATCCAAACCCTGGCGGACAAGAAGCTCAAACTTGTCAACGTAGTCCAGGTTATGCTCATCCGCCTGATCCTCCCGTGTCAACAACGGGCTTTCAACCTGTGGGAGTTCGGCCCGGCGCGGCACCAAACGCTGAGCAGGCTCTTCGATACGACGTACGAGATGCCTGGAAGGTGCTTTTCAAAGGCGCCGAGGCTCCCGCATCCGCTATCAAGGATCGCGGATTCAGTGCGCAGCGTCACGCACTCACGGTAAGCTGTTTTTTTTCTTTTACAGGGTATCAGTTTTTCATAGTATGACTCCATGCGAGATCTAAGCTCCCTTACCTTTGACAGGATTGGCAGGTGACGTCCGGACAGATCAACTGTCCGGCTCCTTTGCCCGAAGGCCCAGCGGATGCTCGCTTGGCGAAGCTGCTGGTTCCGGCACCCTATGTGGTGCCGGAGAAGAAGGCCGTGAAAAAGGCCGCGGGGACTCGAAAGAGTGCCTGGCGCCAGGAGGTGTCGGATCCATCATCCGATGGTTCCGAGGCACATTCCTCCCGTGAAGACGAGGAGGAAGAAGAGGAGAACTCTCCCCCTCCAGCGGGAGGAGAGAAGAAAAGGAAGGCCGCCCTCTCTGGGGAGGCCGGAGGGTCCAAGAAGGGGAAAACCCTTCCTCCGGACTACTCCACTGACGCCGATGGCGGAGAGGAGTGGCAGCCCAGGGCCAAGCCCCTGGCAAAATCGTAAGTATCCGGATACCGGAGTAATTCATAGTATTCGTTTATTGCACAGCTTTCCCTTAGGTCGAATATGTTTATGCAGCCCGCCCAAAGACCGGCTCGACGCGTTGTCGAGCGGCTCACTGGACTCATCGGATGTGAACTCGCTTCCGACGGCTTCCTCCCCCCGCCCTACGGACGATGCCGAAGTGTTGTCCCAACAGGTTCCAAGCCGGGAGGAGGTGGTCCTGGAGGCGTCGTGAGGCGACCTCCCGGACTCCAGGAGTAAAGGGAATGAAACCCCTCAGGGCTCCAAGTCCGGCTCTAGGCTGGACACCACTCCGGAACCTTCAAAGGTTCCAGAGTCCGGCGGGGGACCTCCTTCCAAAAGGAGCAAGTCCACCGTGCCGGCAGCCCCCGTCCAACCGGAGGCGCCGGATAATATGTTGGAGGCGCTCCAAGGCGCCTCCATCGATGAGGATCACCGCACTATTATGAGTGCGGTGGTCCAGAAGGTTTAGTCCGCCAAGAGCGGACTGACTGAAGCTTGTACTAGCCTTTTGACAGGCTTTGAGGTAAGTAAAGAATGTGTAAATAATAGTACCGCATAGACAGTAGCCCCTGATGCTCTGTTTGGCGTTCGGGAAGAAAAGCTGAATAGAGGATCAAATAGAATTCGCAGGAGTCTAACAAAAATGAGTCAATATGCATATGCAGGCTTCCCTGCTTGCGTCCGCCGCGCTGACTGCGGAAGTGGACACGCTAAAGCAGAACCTCGAGCGGTCCGAGCAAGAGCTCGGGCGTGCCAAGAAGCATCTCGAGGACAATGAGGGTAAGAAATACCATGTTTTTAAATATATAAAAAAAGGTGCAATTGCAAAGAATGACAGGATTATCATGGCTATTTTAGGGGCCACGTCTGAAGTGGTGACCCTTAAGCAGGCGTTGGTCGAGGCCGAGAAGAGGGCGGCCTCGGAGCGCACCGAGCAAGAGAAGTATGAGGCCGAGGTTGGCAAGGTGCGGCAAGAGCTCCAGGCTCTCATGGAAAACATGAGAGTTTGGAGCTTGACTCAAAGACGCGAGCGTCCGAGCTCGCGGTGGCTATTGAAAACGCCAAGTCTGCCAAGGCCGAATCCCAGAAGACCCTCCAGGAGTTGGATGAGGTGAAGAAGATAGCGGCGGGTAAGGCATTCTTTATGCAAAGCAAACACATAAACGTGAGTTACTTGTTACTTACCCGAATCCGGAGCTCTGCAGGAGCGTTCGCAGATCTTCCCCGGAGTGTATCCGATGCCGCCGCATTCTACCGAGCCGAGGAGGGCAGCTTGACAGAGAAGGTGTTCTGGTCTCAGTATACTGAGGCCGGACACCTCGTGCCCCTGAGCGACCAGCTGAAGCAACTGGTCGAGCTCCACAAGGCGGCCGAACAGGCCATGAAGGGCCTCATTGTTCAACTGTGGCCTGGAGGGGCTCTGCCTAGGAGCTATTTCGGGCTGGTGCGGTGGTTGGTGGAGGCGTGTCCAAGGCTCGAAGTCATCAAGCGCTCCGTCTGGATTGAAGGTGCCCGTAGGGCCCTTGCCCGTGCTAAGGTGCACTGGGGCAAGCTGGATGCTAAGAAGCTGGTGAAGGATGGGCCACCTCCGGGGAAGGAGCATCGCAAACCCGAGAATTACTATAAGGATGTTCTGAAGGGTGCCTGCCTTGTGGCGGATGAATGTTCTAGGGATGTAATTTTTGAGTGAAACTTGCTCGTTTTGTTCTGTGCAATGAAAACTTGTTTATATGCGCTAACCAATGTTGTTGGAATTTAAAATATTACCTTCTGTGTGGCTGTTTATCAATTCTAAGAGATGGCGAGTCGTCGGCTTCTGCCCCCGTGCCGCTAGTGTTGGGGTGTTCGGGGATAAACCTGAGCGCTCTTTTTCCCATGTTTGGGTCCTTCGAGGGAGGCGCTTAGCCCAACGAACAAGGCAATCGGACTATAATGCGTGAACACTCTCACTTAGCCATAGAATTCTATAATTTTAAATTTCGGCGAAGCCCCTGGTATTCGGAAGACCGAGTTCGGGGCGCTATCCACGCCTTGGCCGGACAGAGCCGGCTCCTCGCCCTAAGCGGCATAAGTCTTTAGGGACTCGAAAAACCTCTCGAACAGCGACCAGCTCTCGCTTCATCATGACAGTCAGTTTTAGCTTTCTCCACTGAGGTGCTCGACCCAGCTCAACTGGGGCACAATCGCAGTGGTTCTCCTAGTGCTACCTTAGCCGATATAGCAGAACGTAAGGCACCAACACATAGGAGCCGGCCAAACCCAACTATTGACCCAAGACATGATTCGGAGCCGATGCATATAATGCTATAAGTTCGGGGTGCCGCACTTGTTAAAGTGTTCGGACTTCTCACACCATATTGAGGTCTACTAAAGCCCCTGGCGTATTTTGGCCGTACCAACGTGTACGGGTGCAACATGTCGGTAAGGAACACATGTAAAAATAAAAAAGGTAATGCAAAAATAGATAAAACTATGCATTGTTTATTAAGAAGGGCTGCGATCAAAGCAGAACAATACAAATAATGCGATAAGTGGAAGGTTGGACTAGTTAACATGTCCGTTCCAGGGGCAAGCTGCGGAATAGTATGCGGAACAGGTATACTGCTCGTGATAGAGACCACCTGGGAGTTCCATACTGCGGCGTGGCTTGTCTGCTTCCCTAGTTCTTGCATCGTTTGTGCGGCAATTGAACTGCCGAACAGGCCTTCCGAAGGATGGAGTCCTGAAAGTAAGAGAAAAATAAAAAAAATCGGCAGCCCCTGGTACGGTTTAAGCCGTATTTTTGGGCGTGCCGTGATGGTGCCCCTCCCCCTGTACCCATGGTATCTCTAGGGCGTAGTTATGGACGCGAAGTACTAGCGTCGCCTTTTTGCGGGGGTTGGGGTCGGGGCCGCATTGCTACGCCTGCTCGGATCATGCCAGGAGGTCTTGTTGTAGGTTATGCCGGGCGCGCTTGACGGTGTCTGGTCGTTTAGTGGACGGACTGGAGAACTGCCTGGAGAGGTTGCTTTGTACTTCCGCTGCAAGGGCTGCCGTGTGCTCCTCCGTTCGGAGGGAGCGTTCGGTGTTTCCATTGACCGTAATTACTCCTCGAGGGCCTGGCATCTTGAGCTTAAGGTATGCGTAGTGCGGTACCGCATTGAACTTAGCGAATGTGGTTCTCCCGAGCAGTGCGTGATAACCACTATGAAACGGGACTATGTCGAAGATTAACTCCTCGCTTCAGAAATTATCCGGAGATCCAAAGACCACTTCAAGTGTAACTGAGCCTGTACAGTTGGCCTCTACACCTGGTATTACGCCTTTAAAGGTCGTTTTGGTGGGCTTAATCCTCGAGGGATCTATGCCCATTTTCCGCACTGTATCCTGGTAAAGCAGGTTCAGGCTGCTGCCGCTGTCCATAAGGACTCTAGTGAGATGAAATCCATTAATGATTGGGTCTAGGACCAATGCGGCGAATCCGCCATGACGGATGCTAGTGGGATGGTCCCTTCGATCAAAGGTGATCGGGCAGGAGGACCATGGGTTGAACTTTGGGGCGACTGGCTCTACCGCATATACGTCCCTTAACGCGCGCTTCCACTCCCATTTGGGGACGTGGGTTGCGTATATCATGTTCACCGTCCGCACTTGTGGGGAAAACCCTTCTGTCCACTCTTGTTCGGCGGCCGGGGCTCCTCGTCGTCATCGCTATGCAGCCCCTTTTCTTCATTTTTGGCGTTTAACTTGCCTGCCTGCTTGAACACCCAACAATCCCTGTTAGTGTGATTGGCCGGCTTTTCGGGGGTGCCATGTATCTGGCACAAGCGGTCGAGTATTCGGTCCAAACTGGACGGGCCCCTAGGATTCCTTTTGAATGGCTTTTTCCGCTGACCGGATTTAGAGCCTCTGAATCCAGCATTAATTGCCGTATCCTCAGCATTGTCGCCGTTAATGTGGCGCTTCTGCTTGTTGCGACGCGACCTGCCACTACTGTCCCTGGTGTCTGAATTACCAGGGTTTTTGGTCATATTGTTGCTAGGAGCAAGCCAGCTGTCTTCTCCCGCACAAAAGCGGGTCATGAGTGTCGTGAGTACTGCCATAGATTTCGGCTTTTCCTGTCCAAGGTGCCGGGCCAGCCACTCGTCACGGATATTGTGCTTGAAGGCTACTAGGGCCTCTGCGTCCGGACAGTCGACTATTTGATTTTTCTTTGTTAGGAACCGTGTCCAGAATTGCCTGGCCGATTCCTCTGGCTGCTGAATTACGTGACTTAGGTCATCGGCGTCTGGGGGTCGCACATAAGTGCCCTGGAAATTGTTGAGGAATGCGGCTTCCAGGTCCTCCCAACAACTGATTGATCCTGTTGGCAAGCTGTTAAGCCAATGCCGAGCTGGTCCTTTAAGCTTGAGTGGGAGGTATTTGATGGCGTGGAAATCATCGCCGCGGGCCATGTGGATATGAAGGAGATAATCCTCGATCCATACCGCAGGATTTGTTGTGCCATCATATGATTCGATGTTTACGGGTTTGAAACCCTCGGGGATTTGATGATCCATTATTTCGTCTGTAAAGCATAGTGGGTGTGCGGTGCCTCTGTACTAGGCGATATCATGACATAGCTCCAATGAGCTGTGTTCGACCCTGCCGAATTTGTGGCCGGCGTGACGCTTACCGTATCGAGCCGTGGGGCGCCCACGCGATCTGTAGATCGAGCGTGTTTGCCTTGCCTTGTCCTCCAACATGCCTCGTAAGTCCGGCGCATATTCCCGTGCCTTGGTACGGGGTGCGGCTTGAGTAGAGGGCCGGGAGGCCTCTCTGTCGCGGCCACGAGGTGGCCGGGAGGCCGCATCAAGTGCTTCCTTCTCTAATCGGGGTAGCAACCTGCGCTTTGGGTAGCTCTTGGAGGGGCGTTCGAGTTTATGCTCTTCGGCCGCAAGGACTTCGGTCCATCTGTCGACCAGCAGATCTTGATCAGTTCTAAGCTGTTGCTGTTTTTTCTTGAGGCTTCTTGCCGTGGCCATAAGCCTGCATTGAAAACGCTCTTGCTCGACTGGATCCTCTGGCATGATGAATTCGTCGTCGTCGAGGCTTGCCTCGTCTTCGGAGGGAGGCATATAATTATCGTCCTCGACCTCTCTGTCTGCCGCTCTCTCATGAGGGCTGGTTTCTCCATCCTCCTGTGCTAAATCTTGCTGGAGGGGGTTTTCTTCAGGGCTTTCCGGAGTATTATTATCTCTCATGCTGGAATCACCGTGTTTATTTTGGCGGGATTTTGAGTGGCGCCGCTGACGCCGGCGCTTAGGATGTTTCTTGGAGGGGTCATCCTCCGCTGTTCCATCGCCATCTCCCTCTTTTGGGGTGTCCACCATGTATATGTCATATGACGAGGTGGCTTTCTAGGGCCTAGTAGGCGCTGATTCTTCATCATCTCCGTCATCGGCGTCCATACCATCGATGTCTTCGGAGTCGAAGTCGAGCATGTCAGTTAAGTCGTCGACAGTGGCTACAAAGTGGGTGGTGGGTGGGCTTTGAATTTCTTCATCGTCCGTACCCCAACCTTGCTGACCGTAGTCCGACCAAGGCTCTCCTGATAAAGAGAGAGACTTCAGTGACTTCAGGATATTGCCGAAAGGCGAGTGCTGAAAGATGTCCGCGACATTGAACTCCATGATCGGCGCCCAATCGGATTCGATCGGCAGGGGCGCGGAGGGTTCGGAGTCCGGAGAGGAGTCCGGCTCCTTGGAGTCACGAGCCTCGCAGAGTACGGGGTTGGTGTTTGGCTCAATCGCCGTTGGGGTCACAGCCCCCGAGGTGGCGTCCAACCGCCCATCCTCGATCGGCGCAGTTGGCTCTGAATTAAGGGTCGGAGCCGATGCGGGCGCGGCCTCCGGGGCACTGTTCGGCGGCAGAGCTAAATCATGCTCGTCCTGACAGTGCGGCGCGCTCGGCAGTGGCTCAGATCCGTTGAAGATCAAGTCCCCGCGGATGTCAGCCGTGTAGTTTAAACTTCCAAATCTGACCTGACGGCCGGGGGCGTAGCTTTCGATCTGCTCCAGACGGCCAAGCGAATTGGCCCGCAGTGCGAAGCCGCCGAAAACGAAGATCTGTCCGGGGAGGAAGGTCTCACCCTGGACTGCATCGCTATTGATGATCGTAGGAGCCATCGAGCCTAATGGCGACGACACAGAGGAACTCTCAATGGAAGCACCAATGTCGGTGTCAAAACCGGCGGATCTTGGGTAGGGGGTCCCAAACTGTGCGTCTAGGCCGGATGGTAACAGGAGGCAAGGGACATGAAGTTTTACCCAGGTTCGGGCCCTCTCGATGGAGGTAAAACCCTACGTCCTTCTTGATTAATATTGATGATATGGGTAGTACAAGAGTAGATCTACCACGAGATCGAGGAGGCTAAACCCTAGAAGCTAGCCTATGGTATGATTGTTGATGTGTATGTTGTCCTACGGACTAAAACCCTCCGGTTTATATAGACAGCGGAGAGGGTTAGGGTTACACAAAGTCGGTTACAATGGTAGGAGATCTTCCTATCCGTATCGCCAAGCTTGCCTTCCACGCCAAGGAAAGTCCCTTCCGGACACGGGACGGAGTCTTCAATCTTGTATCTTCATAGTCCAGGAGTCCGGCTGAAGGTATAGTCCGGCTATCCGAACACCCCCTAATCCAGGACTCCCTCATTGTGAAAGACCAATGAGGCATCTCGATCTATCTCTATAGATCTTGATGCCTAATATGTATGCAACTTCTCCAAGGTCCTTCATTGAAAAACACTTATTCAAGTAGGCCTTTATGCTTTCCAAAAATTCTATATCATTTCCCATCAATAGTATGTCATCCACATATAATATGAGAAATGCTACAGAGCTCCCACTCACTTTCTTGTAAACACAAGATTCTCCATAGGTCTGCGTAAACCCAAACGCTTTGATAATCTCATCAAAGCGAATGTTCCAACTCTGAGATGCTTGCACCAGCCCATAGATTGAACGCTGGAGCTTGCATACCTTGTCAACATTCTTAGGATCGACAAAACCTTCCGGCTGCATCATATACAATTCTTCCTTAAGGAAACCATTAAGGAATGCCGTTTTGACGTCCATTTGCCATATCTCATAATCACAGAATGCGGCAATTGCTAACATGATCCAGACAGACTTCAGCTTCGCTACGGGTGAGAAAGTCTCATCGTAGTCAACCCCTTGAACTTGTCGATAATCCTTAGCGACAAGCCGAGCCTTGTAGATGGTCACGTTACCATCCGCGTCAGTCTTCTTCTTAAAGATCCATTTATTTTCTATGGCTTGCCGATCACTGGGCAAGTCTGTCAAAGTCCATAATTCGTTTTCATACATGGATCCTATCTTGGATTTCATGGCTTCAAGCCATTTGTTGGAATCCGGGCCCGCCATCGCTTCTTCCTAGTTCGAAGGTTCACTGTTGTCTAAAAACATGACTTCCAGGACAGGGTTGCCGTACCACTCTGGTGCGGAACGTGTCCTCGTGGACCTACGAAGTTCAGTAGCAACTTGATCCGAAGTTTCATGATCATCATCATTAACTTCCTCTCTAGTCGGTGCAGGCACCACAGAAACATCTTCCTGAGCTGCGCTACTTTCCGGTTCAAGAGGCAGTACCTCATCAAGTTCTACTTTCCTCCCACTTGCTTCTTTCGAGAGAAACTCTTTCTCTAGAAAGGATCCAATCTTGGCAACAAAGATCTTGCCTTCGGATCTGAGGTAGAAGGTATACAAGATAGTTTCCTTAGGGTATCCTATGAAGACGCATTTTTTGACTTGGGTTCGAGCTTTTCAGGTTGAAGTTTCTTGACATAAGCATCATATCCCCAAACTTCCAGAAACGACATCTTAGGTTTCTTTCCAAACCATAATTCATACGGTGTCCTCTCAACGGATTTCGACGGAGCCCTATTTAAAGTGAATGCGGCAGTCTCTAAAGCACAACCCCGAAAAGATAGCGGTAGATCGGTAAGAGACATGTGAAAGCACAAGTGCTCCCTGGGTGGCTTTGGTAATTAATGTCAACATATCTCTTGTTGGACTAATGTTTTTATCTAGTATACTTCAGATAAGTTCAACAGATGGAGTGCCATGGAGAAGAGGATGTGGAACCCCTTCAAGATGCTAAGGACAAAGAATTGGGTCAAGCTCAAAAGCTCAAGACTCTGCATTTTACTTTTAGTGATCCAAGATCACATTGAGTCCATAGGAAAGCCAATACTATTAAAAGGGGATGAGGTGTTGCTTAATGGCTTGCTTGCTCAAAATGCTTAGTGATATGCTCCAAAACCCTCAACCACTTTCCCATATCCACATATGTCCCAAACCACAAGTCAAACTCGGCCCCACCGAAACTTTCTATCCGGCGCCACCGAATTCTCTTGACATAGCCATTGCCACAAACCCTAATCAATTCGGTCACACCGATGGGCTTGTAAACTCTCTGTTGCCTATTGCAATATCTCGGTCGCACCGAGATATGCAATCGGTCCCACCGAGTTTGCTTGGCCAACTCTCTGTTTCGTTTATTACCCAAATCGGTACCATCGATTTTGTGTAATCGGTCAAACCAAGATGAGGTTTTACCCTAACCCTACCACATCGGTCCCACCGAGTTGATCATGTCGGTCCCACCGAAAATACTAACGTTCACATCTTGAACTGAACCGGTCCGACCGAGTTTCATGATTCGGTCTCGCCGAGTTTGGTAAATTGTGTGTAACGGTTAGATTTTGTGTGGAGGCTATATATACCCCTCCACTCACTCTTCATTCACGCAGAGAGCCATCAGAACATGCCTACACTTCCATCATACATTTTTCTGAGAGAGAACCACCTACTCATGTGTTGAGGTAAAGATATTCCATTCCAACCTTATGAATCTTGATCTCTAGCCATCCCCAAGTTGCTTTTGACTGAAATCATATTTCCACCAAATCCAAATCTGTGAGAGAGAGTTGAGTGTTGGGGAGACTATCATTTGAAGCACAAGAGCAAGGAGTTCATCATCAAGACACCATCTATTACCTTTTGGAGAGTGGTGTCTCCTAGATTGGTTAGGTGTCACTTGGGAGCCTCCGTCAAGATTGTGGAGTTGAACCAAGGAGTTTGTACGGGCAAGGAGATCGCCTACTTCATGAAGATCTACCCTAGTGAGGCAAGTCCTTCGTGGGCGATGGCCATGGTGGGATAGACAAGGTTGCTTCTTCGTTGACCCTTCATGGGTGGAGCCCTCCGTGGACTCGCGCAACCGTTACCCTTCATGGGTTGAAGTCTCCATCAACATGGATGTACGATAGCACCACCTATCGAAACCACGCCAAAAATCTCCGTGTCTACATTGCATTTGCACACTCCAATCCCATCCCTTTACATCCTTGCGAATTGCATGCTTTACTTTCCGCCGCTCATATACTCTTGTCATGCTTGCTTGATATGTATTGTGAATGTTTAAACTTGTGCTAAAACTCTACCTTAACTTGAAGAAAATAAAAACTGCAACTTTTTCTTGTTAAGAGTCTATTCACCCCCCTCTAGACACCTCTTCTCGATCCTTTCAATTGGTATCAAAGCTTTGGTCTCCATTGCTTTGGTTTAATTACCATTGGAGGAAGATCGATGAGTCTACATTGGGGAGTCTTAGACATAGAGTGCCTATTCTTGATGGAGAGTACTTTCACGAGTGGAAAATTGAGATGCTTGAGATTTTCAATGAATATCATTTGAACAATTACACTACTAGCCCTTGTGCATCTCATGTTGATCCTTTGCATCCTACCCTTGATGAGTCTATTTACATGATCCGTAATCTTAGAACTATCAATTTAATCACTAGAGGTTTGCCTAGAAACTTGCTTGCTAGCTTGCCTGCTCTTGATTGTGCCTACACCACATGGAGATTCCTTGAGGAACGATTTCCAAACTATTCCTTGAAAAACTTAGATGAGATCCTTCATAAGTCTATTGCCTTGAGTAAGATGAGTTCCAATGATCCCAAATTTGGTGATTGTCTATTTGAGCTTACTAATCTTACGAGTGCCAAAGGAGATGTTGGAATCATTAGCAATATCATCTCCGAAGCCATTAGAATTCATAAACATGACTATTGTGATGACCATTTATCTAATGAATTGCCCTCTCTAGGAATTGATCCATCACAAGACGATGTTGAACATGGATACTATGATGAGGATGATGATAGTGACCTTGATCTTGATTAGTCTATGAGACACTTTGGTCTTA
This sequence comes from Triticum urartu, assembly GCF_003073215.2. Classification (NCBI taxonomy): domain Eukaryota; kingdom Viridiplantae; phylum Streptophyta; class Magnoliopsida; order Poales; family Poaceae; genus Triticum; species Triticum urartu. The sequence continues at coordinate 479,265,320 of NC_053028.1, forward strand.
TGGCAAATCTTCGTGGCTACATGGCTGGAGGAAAGGAACGAGTTCTTGATAGTGGGTGTACCGATCATATGACCGGAGACAAAGGTATGTTTCGTGAGCTTGCTGAAAATGACGACACTCGAAAGTATGTCACTTTTGGTGACAACTCAAAGGGTAAGGTGGTTGGCCTTGGTAAGGTGGCTGTCGGTGTCGAAACCGGAGGATCTCGGGTAGGGGGTCCCGAACTATGCGTCTAGGTCGGATGGTAACAGGAGGCAGGGGACACAATGTTTTACCCAGGTTCGGGCCCTCTTAATGGAGGTAAAACCCTATGTATAGCTTGATTAATATTGATGATATTGGTAATACAAGAGTAGATCTACCGCGAGATCAGAGAGGCTAAACCCTAGAAGCTAGCCTATGGTATGATTGTCTGTTGTCCTACGGACTAAAACCCTCCGGTTTATATAGACACCGCAGAGGGTTAGGGTTACACAAGGTCGGTTACAAAGGAGGAGATATCCATATCCGTGTTTCCTAGCTTGCCTTCCATGCCAAGTAGAGTGCTATCCGGACACGAGACGAAGTCTTCAATCTTGTATCTTCATAGTCTAACAGTCCGGCCAATGGAGATAGTCCGGCTGTCCGGAGACCCCCTAATCCAGGACTCCCTCAGTAGCCCCTGAACCAGGCTTCAATGACGATGAGTCCAACGCACAATATTGTCTTCAGCATTGCAAGGCGGGTTCCTCCTCCGAATACATCACAGAAGAATTTGAATACGAGGATAGTGTCCGACCCTGCAACATAAGTTCCACATACTTCCATAGAGAGAATAATATTTTCGCAAATCTAATTTGCTGACTTGTTTTGACAGTATGATGTTATGTTATGGCCCGGTGATTATTCGAACCGTTTCCTTTAACTAGCCCCGCACATAACGTGAGGCAGTTTTTCGACACGTCTTGTCAAAGCAGAGATCGTGTCCCCTTATTACGGGATTCTCATCAATACGGGCGTGGGTAACCCAACCACGCCATCGATTACGGTGCTTGGGGGATGAGCAAGTTTTACCAGGCAAGTGGGGACGCTTAGTTCCGTCCGCCCATATAAAGGGATAAGGATTCACCTTTCTATCCATGCCTTCTTCCTCCTTTGCTCATCCGTTTTCGCACACTCGAGCTCTAGCGCCCAAGTCCGCACTTCCCACCTCCACCTTCTCCAACCATGTCCGGAGTGGGAGGCAGGTGGATGGTCTCCTCCGTCACGGAGGGAGACGTCAAGAAGCTGCGCGGAGCCGGATACTCAGCTGCGAATATCGCGCATCGGCTGCCCGCTGCGGGGCAGATCGTCCCTACCCCGGAACCTCATGAGAGGGTAGTTTTCCTCCACCACTTCCTCCGCGGACTGGGGTTTCCCCTCCATCCATTCGTCCGTGGTCTCATGTTCTACTATGGGCTGGACTTTCATGATATGGCCCCAAACTTCGTCCTCAACATTTCGGCGTTCATCGTCGTGTGTGAGGCTTTCCTCCGTATCCGGCCCCACTTCGGCCTGTGGTTAAAGACCTTCAATATCAAGCCGAAGGTGGTACGAGGCCAACAAGAAGAATGTGGTGGAGCCATGGTGGGCAAGATGCCCAACGGTATATGGATCGAAGGCTCCTTTGTGGAGACAATAAAGGGATGGCAATTGGCGTGGTTCTACATCACCGACCCGCGTGACACCAAATGGGCGACAACCCTTGAGTTTTGATCCGGATTCCCTACACGGCTCACTTCCTGGAAAGAGAAGGGCTTGTCGTGGGGTTCATCGGTGGAGCTGGATGGACTCCAGAAATGTATCCGGAGTATGGCAAGCAAGAAGCTCAAGCTTGTCAACATAGTCCAGGTTATGCTCATCCGCCGGATCCTCCCGTGTCAACAACGGGATTCTAACTTGTGGGAGTTCGACCCAGCCCGGCACCAGACTTTGAGCGAGCTCTTTGATATGACGCATAAGGACGTCTGGAAGGTGCTGTTCAAGGGCGCCGAGGTCCCTCCTTCTCTCGCCGAGGACCGCGGACTAAGCGCAAAGTTCCTAGCGCGTTCGGTGAGTTTAATACGTCCCGTAGGACATTTATTTCCCCTGGCTTAATCATGCGCGGGGTCTAATCTCCATGCCTTTGACAGGACTGGGTGGAGACGTCGGGGCAGATTAACTGTCCAGCCCCTTTGCCCGAAGACACTGCGGGCGCTTTCCTGACAGAGATGCTGACTCCGGCTCCTTACAAAGTGCTGGAGAAGACCAAGAAGGCCAAGGGAACCCGAAAGAGTTCCTGGTGCCAGGTGTTATCGGACTCATCGTCCGATAGCTCTGCGGCACACTCCTCCCCCAAAGACGAGGAGGAAGAAGAAGATGCTCCCCCTCCAGGCGGGGGAGACAAGAAAAGGAAGGCCGCCCCGACTATGGGGGCCGAAGGGTCCAAGAAGGGAAGGACTCTCCTTCTGGACAGCTCCACAGCCGTCGATGAAGACGGAGACGAGTGGTTGCCCAGGGCCAAGCCCCTGGGGAGATCGTAAGTATTCGGATACCAGAGTAACTCATAGCATTCCTTTATCACACTGCTTTCCCTAACGCCGAACATAATTATGCAGGCCGCCATGAGCCAGTATCGATTCATCGGACGGCTCCCTGGGCTCGTCGGACATGGATAGCGATCCAGTCCCGACCGCCACCTCCCCTCATCCCACCGACGACGCTGAGGTGCTATCTCAAGAGGCATCGGATCGAGGGGAGACAGTCCCGGAGGCACCTCAAGGCGTCCTTCCGGACTCCGGGAGCCGAGGGGACGGGGCCCCTGAGAGCTCCAAGTTCGGTCCTCAGCCGAACACTGCGCCGGAACCTCCAATAGTTCCGGGCTCGGGCAGGCGGCCTCCTTCTAAGAGGGGCAAGACGCCTGTGCCGGTGACCTCTGTCTATCCAGAGGCGCCGGACAAACTACTGGAAGCGCTTCGCAGCGCTTCCATCGACGAGGGGCACCGTACTATTATGAGTGCGGTGGTCCAGAAGGTTCAGTCCGCCAAGAGCGGGTTGACTGAAGCCTGTGCCAGCCTTCTAACAGGCTTTGAGGTAAGTGTTTTAAAATGTAGTAGAAATATTACCGCATAGACAGTAGCCCCTGATGCTTTGTTCAGTGTTCACAGGGAAAAGCCGAACATAGGATCAAATAATATCGCAGGAGTCTAATATGAGTATGTCAATATGCATATGCAGGCTTCACTGCTGGCGTCCGCCGCACTGACTGCGGAGGTCGCCGTACTGAAGCAGGACCTCGAGGGGTCCAGGAAAGAGCTCGGCCTTGTCAAGAGTCAGCTCGAGGAGAACAAGGGTAAGTAATACCCTGTCTACAGATATGTATATATAAAAGAAGATGCGATTGCAAAATGACAGGATCATCGTGTATTCGCCAGGGGCCACGACCGATGTGGTGACCCTGAAGCAAGCGCTAACCAAGGCCGAAGATAACGCGGCCAAGGAGCGCACCGAGCGAGAGAAACACGAGGCTCGGGTGGGCGAGGTGCAGCAAGAGCTCCAGGCTCTCGTGGCGAAGCACGAGGCGTTGGAGCTTGACTCAAAGATGCGGGAGTCTGAGCTTGCCGTGGCCCTCGAGAGCACAAAGAGTGCCAAGGCTGAAGCCCAAAAGGCCCTCCAGGAGATCGACGCAATGAAGAAGATAGCGGTGGGTAAGGCTTTCTATATGCAAAGCAAGCATGTAAAAGTATATTACCGATTACTTACCCGAATCCGGAGCTCTCCAGGAGCATTCGCAGATTTGCCCCGTAGTGTGTCCGATGCCGCCCAATTTTACCAGGCCGAGGATGGAAGCTCAACGGAGAAGCTGTTCTGGTCTCAGTATGCTGAGGCCGGAAACCCGGTGCCAATGAGCGACCAGTTGAAGCAGATGGTCGAGCTACATAAGGCGGCCGAGCAGGCCATGAAGGGCTTTATAGTCCGGCTGTGGCCTGGCGACGCCCTTCCGAACAGCTTCTTTGGCCTGGTAAGGCGGCTTGTGGATGCCTGCCACGGCTAGAGGTCGTCAAGCGATCTGTCTGCATTGAAGGTGCACGTCGGGCTTTCGCCCGTGTGAAATTGCAGTGGGTCAAGCTAGACGCCATGAAGCTGATCAAGGAGGGGCCACCAGAGGGCAAGGAGCACTGCCACCCCGAGACGTACTACGAGGGTGTTCTGCCGGGTGCCCGTCTCATAGCGGACGAGTGTTCAAAAGATGTAATATTTGAGTGAGACTTGCTCGTTTTATCCTGTATTTATGAAAACTTGTTTCATATGCGCTATGCAATGCTTGTTTGAATTTAAAATATTACCTTCTGTTTGGCCGTTTATCAATCTGAGAGATGGCTAGTCCTCGGCTTCTGCCCCCATGCCACAAGTGCTGGGGTGTTTGGGATAAACCTGAGCACTCTTGTTCCCATGTTTGGGTCCTTTGAGGGAGGTGCTCAGCACAGCGAACAAGGCAACCGGACTAATAATGCTTTATCACTCTCACTTAGCCATAGAATTCTATAATTTTAAATTTCAGCGAAGCCCCTGGTATTCGGAAGGCCGAATTTGGGGCGCGATACACGCCTTTAAGCCGGACAGGGCCGGCCCCTCGCTCTAAGCGGCATAAGTCTTTAGGGACTCGAAAACCTCGCCGAACAGCGACCAGTCTCTCGCCTTATCATGACAGTCAGTTTTAGCTTTCTCTACTGAGATGCTGAACCCAACAAAACGGGGGCACAATTGCAGTAGTTCTCCTAGCGCTACCTTAGCCGATAGAGCGGAACGTAAGATACCAAAACATAGGAGCCGGGAAAACCCAACATTTGACCAAAGACATGATTCGGAGCTGATGCATATAATGCTATAAGTTCGGGGTGCCGCACTTGTGAAAGTGTTTGGACTTTTCACACCGTATTGTGGGGTACGTAAGCCCCTGGTGTATTGGCCGTACCAAAGTGTACGGTTGCAAGGCGTCATTAATGAACACACACACACACACATATATATAACAAGAATGCAATAATAGTCGTAATGTCATGCATTGTTTAAAAAAATTGCGATAAAGCAGAGTGATATAGATAGTGTGATAAGCAAAGAGTAGGACTATGTACCTTCCAAGGGCAAGCTGAGGAATGATATTAAATTGAATAGTTCGCTCGTTACTTAAATCCACCTGGGAGTTCCATGGTATGACATAGCTGTCTGCCTCCTTGGTTGCTGCATCATGTCTTCGGCAATAGTGCTGCCGGACAGTGCTTCCAGAGATTAATGTCCTGAAAAAAAGAAAAATAACCAAACGGGAAGCCCCTAGTGCGGTTTAAGCCGCGTCTTGGGGCATGCCGCGGTTGTGCCCCCCTCCTCACTTGTGCCCATGGTATTTTTAATGCGTAGTTATGTATGCGCGGCCTGAGTTTCGCCGTTGGGCTGGGATTGGGGTGGCCGCCGTATTGCTACGCGAGCTCAGGTCGCGCCAGGCGGTCTATTTGCCGATTGCTCCGAGCGCGCTTGAAGGTGTCCGGGCTTTGAAGCGCCGAACTGGTCGATTGCCTTGAGAGGCTGCTTTGCGCTTCTGCTGCGAGGGCCGCGGTGTGCTCCTCTATTCAGAGAGAGTGCTTTGTGTTTCCATTGACTTTAATAACTCTGCAAGGTCCTGGCATCTTGAGCTTGAGGTATGCATAATGCGGTACCGCATTGAATCTAGCAAATGCGGTTCGCCCGAGCAGCGCGTGATAACCACCATGGAACGGGACTATATCGAAGATTAACTCTTCGCTTCGGAAGTTATCCGGGGATCCGAAGACTACTTCCAGTGTAATTGAGCCTATGCAATGGGCCTCTACACCTGGAATGACGCCTTTAAAGGTCGTTTTTGTGGGTTTGATCCTTGAGGGGTCTATACCCATTTTGCGCACTGTGTCCTGATAAAGCAGGTTCAGGCTGCTGCCGCCATCCATAAGGACTCGAGTGAGGTGAAATCCGTCAATGATTGGGTCTAGGACCAGTGCGGCGAATCCGCCATGACGGATACTAGTGGGGTGGTCCCTACGATCGAAGGTGATCGGACAGGAGGACCAAGGGTTGAACTTTGGGGCGACTGGCTCCAACGCATATACGTCCCTGAGAGCACGCTTCCGCTCCCTCTTGGGGATGTGGGTTGCGTATATCATGTTCACCATCCGCACTTGCGGGGGAAACCTCTTCTGTCCTCTGGTGTGCGGCTGTCGGGGCTCCTCCTCGTCATCGCTATGCGTCCCCTTGTCCTTGTTTTCGGCAATTAACTTGCCGGCCTGCTTGAACACCCAACAATCCCTGTTGGTGTGATTGGCTGGCTTGTCTGGGGTGCCGTGTATTTGACACGAGCGATCGAGTATACGGTCCAAGCTGGACGGACCCGGCGTACTTTTTTTGAATGGCTTTTTCCGCTGACCGGGTTTAGAGCCTTTGAATCCGGCATTGACTGCCGTATCCTCGGTATTTTCGCTGTTAATGCGGCGCTTATGTTTGTTGCGACGTGACCTGCTATTGCCGTCCTTGGTATTGGAGGTACCATGGTTCTTTGATATGTTATTACTGCGAGCCAGCCAGCTATCTTCTCCCGCACAAAAGCGGGTCATGAGCGTCGTGAGAGCTGCCATAGATTTTGGCTTTTCCTAACCAAGGTGCCGGGCTAGCCACTCGTCTCGGATGTTGTGTTTGAAAGCCGCTAAGGCCTCTGCGTCCGGACAGTCAACGATTTGATTTTTCTTTGTAAGGAATCGAGTCCAGAATTGCCCGGCCGACTCTTCTGGCTGCTGAATTATGTGGCTCAAGTCATCGGCGTCTAGTGGTCGCACATAAGTGCCCTGAAAGTTGTCGAGGAATGCGGCTTCCAGATCTTCCCAACAGTTGATGGAGTCCGCTGGCAAGCTGTTAAGCCAATGTCGCGCTGGTCCTTTGAGCTTTAGTGGGAGATATTTGATGGCGTGTAAGTCATCACCGCGGGCCATGTGGATGTGGAGGAGGAAATCCTCGATCCATACTGCGGGATCTGTTGTGCCATCGTATGATTCAATATTTACAGGTTTGAAACCTTCTGGGAATTGATGATCCATTACTTCGTCTGTGAAGCATAAGGGGTGTGCGGCGCCTTTGTATTGGGCTATATCGCGACGCAGCTCGAATGGGTCTTGCCCGCTGTGTTCGGCCCGACCGGATTTGCTTTTACTGTATCCGGTGTGACGTTTATCGTCTTGCAGAGTTGTGCGCCCTCATGATCCGTAGATCGATCTTGCATGCTCTGCTTTGTCCTCCAATATGTCTCGCACGTCTGGCGTATCTCCCCATGCCTTTTTATTTAAATGGCGTCGGGATGGAGGCTGAGTTTTTGGCTGGAATGCCTCTCTATCGCGGCCACGAGGTGGCCGATCAGCCGTATCATACGCTTCTTCCTCTAGTCAGGGTAGTAACCTGCACTTTGGGTAATTCTTGGAGGGGTGCTCGAGTTTATATTCCTCGTCCGTGAGGACTTCAGTCCATCTGTCAGCTAGCAGATCTTGATCAGCTTGAAGCTGCTGCTGCTTTTTCTTCAGGCTATTTGCCGTGGCCATAAGCCGGCGCTTGAAGCGCTCTTGTTCGACGGGATCCTTTGGTACGGCGAATTCATCGTCACCGAGGCTTGCCTCGTCTTCGGAGGGGGGCATGTAATTGTCATCCTCCTCCTCTCCGTCTGCCGCTCTCTCAGGAGGGCTGGCTCCTCCATCCCCTTGCTCTAAATCTTGCTGGAGGGGATTGTTGTTGTCTTCGGCACTATCCGGAGTGTTATTATCTCCTGTGCCGGTATCACCACTTTTGCTTTGGCGGGACTTAGAGCGACGCCGCTGACGTCGGGCTTGGGTTGCTTCTTGGAGGGGTCATCCTCCGTTATCTCATCGCCATTGCCTTCTTTGGGTGTATCCACCATGTATATGTCATATGACGAGGTGGCTTTCCAGTGCCCTATAGGCACTGGTTCATGTTCGTCTCCTACATCGTCGTCCATACCGTCGATGTCTTCGGAGTCAAAGTCGAGCATGTCGGTTAAATCATCGACAGTGGCTAAGAAGTGGGTGGTGGGTGGGCGTAGAATTTCTTCGTCCTCCGCATCCCAATCCTGTTGGCCATAGTCCGGCCAGGGTTCTCCTGACAAAGAGAGAGATTTTAGTGAATTCAGAATGTCGCCGAAGGGCGAGTGCTGAAAGATATCTGTGGCGGTGAATTCCATGATCGGCGCCCAATCGGATTCGATTGGCAGGGGCGCAGATGGTTCGGAGTCCGGAAAAGAGTCCGGCACCTTGGGGTCACGGGCTTCGCAGAGGATTAGGCTGGTGTTCGACTCAATCACCGTTGAGACTGCAACTCTTGAGGCGGTGTCTAGCCACCTGTCCTCGATTGGCGCAGTTGGCTCCAAGCTAAGGGTCGGAGCTGATGCAGGCGCGGCCTCTGGGGTACTGCTCGGCGGCAGAGCTAGGTCATACCCATCGTGACAGTGCAGCGCGCCCGGCTGTGGCTCGAACCCGTCGAAGATCAAGTCTCCGCGGATGTCGGTCGTGTAGTTCGAACTTCCAAATCTGACCTGATGGCCAGGGGCATAGCTTTCAATCTGCTCCAGATGGCCAAGCGAATTAGCCCGCAGTGCAAAGCCGCCGAACACGAAGATATGTCCAGGGAGAAAGGTCTCACCCTGGACCGCATCGTTGTTGATGATCGGAGGGGCCATCGGGCCTAAAGGTGACGACACAGAGGAACTCTCAATGAAAGCACCAATGTCGGTGTCGAAACCAGCGGATCTCGGGTAGGGGTCCCAAACTGTGCGTCTAAGCCGGATGGTAACAGGAGGCAGGGGACACAATGTTTTACCCAGGTTCGGTCCCTCTTAATGGAGGTAAAACCCTATGTCCTACTTGATTAATATTGATGATATGGGTAGTACAAGAGTAGATCTACCGCGAGATCAGAGAGGCTAAACCCTAGAAGCTAGCCTATGGTATGATTGTCTGTTGTCCTACGGACTAAAACCCTCCGGTTTATATAGACACCGGAGAGGGTTAGGGTTACACAAGGTCGGTTACAAAGGAGGAGATATCCATATCCGTGTTTCCTAGCTTGCCTTCCACGCCAAGTAGAGTCCTATCTGGACACGAGACGAAGTCTTCAATCTTGTATCTTCATAGTCTAACAGTCCGGCCAATGGAGATAGTCCGGTTGTCCGGAGACCCCCTAATCCAGGACTCCCTCAGTGGCCATCTCACATGATAGCTCTATACAAAATATTATGCTTGTTGAATCTCTTGGCTACAATTTACTTTCCGTATATAGACTTGTTGACTTTGGTTTCAATGTCCTATTTACTAAAGTAGATTGCCAAGTGTTTCGTAGAGATAATCATAAAATGGTCTTTACCGGTACACGTAGGGGTGATCTATATATTATTGATTTCACTAGAAAGGCTCAACCTAGAACTTGCCTAATTGCTAAATCCTCGAAAGGCTGGTTGTGGCATAGAAGGTTAGGTCATGTGGGCATGCGAAATCTTGATAAGCTTATTAAAGGTGATCACATCCTTGGAGTAAAAGATGTTATATTTGACAAGGATAGACTTTGTAGTGCTTGTCAACCAGGAAAACAAGTTGGAGGAAGCCACCCCGTGAAGAACATCATGACCATGAGAAGACCGCTCGAGCTACTTCACATGGATCTCTTTGGTCCAAATGCCTACAAGAGTCTCGGTGGCAACTCATTTGGTCTAGTCATAGTCGATGATTTTTCAAGATTTACGTGGGTGTTATTTCTTGATGATAAATGGCAGGTCCAAAAGATCTTCAAAAACTTCACTAGGAAGGCCCAAAATCAATTTGAAGTGAAAATCAAGAAGGTTCACAACGACAATGGAACGGAGTTCAAGAACGCAAATGTGGATACCTTTCTCGACGAAGAAGGGATTTCACACGAGTTCTCGGCTACGTACATGCCTCTACAAAATGGAGTTGTTGAGAGGAAGAACTGAACTCTTATTGAGATGTCAAGAATGATGCTTGATGAGTACAAGACTCCAAAACACTTTTGGGCGGAAGCGGTTGAGACAAATTTTCATGCAACAAATCGCTTGTATCTTCACAAGCTACTCGGCAAGACGGAATACGAGCTCCTCACCGGTAACAAACCCCAAGTTGGATACTTTCGAGTATTCGACTCAAAGTGCTACATTCTTGATAAGCATCGTCGTTCCAAATTTGCCCCTAAATCTCATGAAGGTTTCCTACTTGGTTATGGCTCAAACTCTCACACTTACCGTGTCTACAACAATTTCACCCAAAAGGTTGAAGAGACGGTAGATGTGATGTTTGATGAATCTAACGGCTCGCAAGTAGAGCAATTTCCAATTGATGTAGGAGATAAAGATCCTTCGGAAGCAATCCAAGACTTGTCTATTGGCAAGATCCGTCCAACGGAGGTGAAGGAGAGTACCTCGTCCGTCCAAGTGGAAGCTTCTACCTCACGACAAGGTGAACCAAGAGTTGATACGGAAGCATCCACAAGTGGGACACACCAAGATGAAGAAAACGAGGAAGTACACCAAGATGAACCTCGTCAACCTCCTTCTCCACCACGACAAGGAAATGACAACGTCAATAATGAAGAAGGACAAGATGATTAATAAGATGTTCCACCCCGAACAAAACAAAAGCTCTCACGAGTTCGAGCAAGAGTCGCTAGAGACCATCCCGTCGAGCAAATCTACAATGATATCCAAACCAGGAGAATCACTCGCTCTAAATCTTGTTTGGCTAATTTTTGTGAACATTATTCATTCATATCTATCATTGAACCTATGAAGGTTGAAGAAGCATTGGAAGATCCGAATTGGATAAATGCCATGCATGAAGAGCTACACAACTTTGAGAGAAATCAATTGTGGACATTGGTCGAGAAGCCCGACAACAACCACAACATCATTGGTACCAAATGGGTGTTTCGCAACAAGCAAGACGAAGATGGTCAAGTCATCCGCAACAAAGCACGTCTCATCGCCCATGGCTACACTCAAGTCGAAGGTATGGACTACGGTGAGACATATGCCCCCGTTGCTAGACTTGAGTCCATCCGCATCTTACTTGCCTATGCTAATCACCATGATATCACCTTGTACCAAATGGATATTAAAAGTGCCTTCTTAAATGGTGAAATTGAGGAGGAAGTTTATGTTAAGCAACCTCCCGGCTTTGTCAATCCTAAGAAACCTAATCATGTTTACAAACTTCACAAAGCTCTTTATGGTCTTAAACAAGCTCCTAGAGCGTGGTGTAAATGCTTGACCAAGTTCCTTATTGAAAAAGGCTTTGAAATTGGAAAAATAGATTATACTCTTTTTACTAAAAGGGTTAATGGCGAATTATTTGTGTGCCAAATTTATGTTGATGATATAATATTTGGTTTAACTAACCCTCATTTTAGTGAGAAGTTTGGAAAGCTTATGTCGGAGAAGTTTGAGATGTCAATGATGAGTGAACTCAAATTCTTTCTTGGTTTGCAAATCAAGCAAACTAAGGAAGGTACCTTTGTTTCTCAAACAAAGTACACCAAGGACTTATTCAAGAAGTTCAATATGCAAGAATGAAAAGGTACGAAAAGTCCCATGCCTACTAGTGGACATCTTGACTTGACCAAGGTTGGCAAATCGGTTGACCAAAAGGTTTATCGCTCTATGATTGGTTCATTGTTATATCTATGTGCCTCCCTTCCCGATATCATGCTAAGTGTGTGCATGTGTGCACGATATCAAGCGGCCCCTAAAGAATGTCATCTTAAGGTTGTGAAAAGGATAGTGAGATACTTAATACATGCAAGGCATAAGCCTTTGACTAATCCTTGACTTCTTCTCTTATGATGATGATCATATGTCTTGGATATATTTGCACCCTTGCATGCTATCTAACCCTTGTAGGTACTTGGATGAATCTAAATCCATGAGATTGCAACTCACTCACATCTTGAGCAATCTCTACATCACCAAGTCTCTACACAATGGTGGTTGAAGACAAGGAAGCATGAAACCCCTCAGCATATCCGTTGACAAATTCTATATATCAAATTTCATTTGGTATCAAATTTCATGATTGTTATGTTGGATACACAAGTGCTCTTCCTTGCAAGACTAACCCATGTAGGTAGATGAACTCCAATTACAAGTGGTGCTCCCAACTCTTTATGAGCTACATCAACCTTGAGCAACCCACACAAGTTCAACTACATGATCATGTTCAACACCACCACCCAAGGTATGTTATTCCATCTTAGAGAAGCTTTACCCCAAGTCATGGGTCAAAGCAACTCAACAAGATGCGAATACATCAAAAGCTTAAACGATAAATGGTAACCCCATTTTGACCTTAAATGATGAGTATGACCTACGATCAAGTGTTCTCACTTGACTCCTCGGTCAATATACTCTAAAATAGGTGACTCTGTTGCCAACCAATTCCAGATGAAGTTCACTAGTGTTTCTATGTTTTCTTGCATTTGTCTCTTGCATATTTATTTCCCTTCATCTAGATTTCTTTTATTTTTCTTTGTTTTTGTTCTGCATTCCCAGCATCCAATTCATTGCAAATCCTTCAGTTAATTCCTTGAAGATCTTTGTGAGATCTTATTTGCCTAGTGAGCTGAGGTGACAAATGTTCCCTCTGTCTAGAACTCGGTCATACCGATTCGTTTAACTCGGTGTCACCGATTTCACTGTAGAGAAAACAATTTGCCACTTGTTCCTGCAATTTTGTTCCAGCTCCACTCGACGATTCTTGTCCTCTACCAGCATGACAATCTATATGTTGTTTTTCACTGTGACTCAAGGACCAAACCTATTTTGACTCACACTCTAGAAGATCCCTTCTTGGAAATTGATGTTAAAGGGGGAGAGAGATCACATCAAAGCTTATTCTCTTCAAAGGGGGAGAGAGAGAAAGGGGGAGAGAGAGAAAAAGAGAGAGAGAGGTAATCACATCAAAGGCCCCAGATGCTTGGTGTTCGAGAGGAGAGAAGTCACATGTCTTTAAGAGGGGAAAGACATGTCTATGTTATGTTTATGTTTATGATCAGTTTTGCTCTGATTTTGTTTCCCTATGTTCTCCCATTATCTAATACAAGATTCAGGGGGAGAAATACTGCTAGGGAAGGAAATCCTTGAATTCATTGCATATATTTACCTTTTGGGGACATGTCTATATACAATAGAGTACCTAGTATTCACTCTCTACATGTCATCCCAATCTTGGTACTCTTGTGGTTTGCTGTTCTTGCTTTGCTTAGTAGATGTGTCTGTGTTATCTAACCTTGTTTACCCAGGTTCATCTCTTCCAAAGCTAGCTCAAGACCACAAGGTAAGTATATGTATCACACTCATGTGCATGAGGATCTCTTTCTGATGTACATTTTGTTTGCAAGGAGGAATCATGAGCATCAAGGTACACTTCCTATATTCACACCTTTTGCTCTGATGCATATAGCCAAGATACATGTAACTCATTGCTTGCTCTGTAATGATCATGCATTCACATGCTCTCACACTCCATGATCACATAAATGCATACATGTAGGGGGAGCCCATGCATGTTACATGTCTTTCCAAAGCTTTACTTGTTATTCTCTATATCTTTATCTAAAGCTTTGATGTATGTTGTCATCAATTACCAAAAAGGGGGAGATTGAAAGCACAAGTGCTCCCTGGGTGGTTTTGGTAATTAATGTCAACATATCTCTTGTTGGACTAATGTTTTTATCTAGTATACTTCAGATAAGTTCAACAGATGGAGTGGCATGGACAAGAGGATGTGGAACCCCTTCAAGATGCTAAGGACAAAGAATTGGGTCAAGCTCAAAAGCTCAAGACTCCGCATTTTACTTTTAGTGATCCAAGATCCATTGAGTCCATAGGAAAGACAATACTATTAAAAGGGAATGAGGTGTTGCTTAATGGCTTGCTTGCTCAAAATGCTTAGTGATATGCTCCAAAACCCTCAACCACTTTCCCATATCCACATATGTCCCAAACCACAAGTCAAACTCGGCCCCACCAAAACTTTCTATCCGGCGCCACTGAATTCTCTTGACATAGCCATTTCCACAAACCCTAATCAATTCGGTCACACCGGTGGGATCTCGGTCTCACCGAGATGGGCTTGTAGACTCTCTGTTGCCTATTTCAATAATCTCGGTCGCACCGAGATATGCAACCGGTCCCACCGAGTTTGCTTGGCCAACTCTCTGTTTCGCTTATTACCCAAATCGGTCCGACCGAGTTTGTGTAATCGGTCAAACCGAGATGAGGTTTTACCCTAACCCTAGCACATCGGTCCCACCGAGTTGATCATGTCGGTCCCACCAAAAATCCTAACGTTCACATCTTGAACTGAATCGGTCCGACCGAGTTTCACGATTCGGTCTCACCGAGTTTGGTAAATTGTGTGTAACGGTTAGATTTTGTGTGGAGGCTATATATACCCCTCCACCCACTCTTCATTCATGCAAAGAGCCATCAGAACATGCCTACACTTCCATCATACATTTTCCTGAGAGAGAACCACCTAATCATGTGTTGAGGTCAAGATATTCCATTCCAACCTTATCAATCTTGATCTCTAGCCATCCCCAAGTTGCTTTCCACTAAAATCATCTTTCCACCAAATCCAGATCTGTGTGAGAGAGTTGAGTGTTGGGGAGACTATCATTTGAAGCACAAGAGCAAGGAGTTCATCATCAACACACCATCTATTACCTTTTGGAGAGTGGTGTCTCCTAGATTGGTTAGGTGTCACTTGGGAGCCTCCGTCAAGATTGTGGAGTTGAACCAATGAGTTTGTACGGGCAAGGAGATCGCCTACTTCGTGAAGATCTACCCTAGTGAGGCAAGTCCTTCATGGGCGATGGCCATGGCGGGATAGACAAGGTTGCTTCTTCGTGGACCCTTCGTGGGTGGAGCCCTCCGTGGACTCGCGCAACCGTTACCCTTCGTGGGTTGAAGTCTCCATCAACGTGGATGTACGATAACACCACCTATCGGAACCACGCCAAAAATCTCCGTGTCTACATTGCGTTTGCACACTCCAATCCCATCCCTTTACGTCCTTGCAAATTGCACGATTTACTTTCCACTGCTCATATACTCTTGTCAAGCTTGCTTGATATATATTGTGAATGTTTAAACTTATGCTAAAACTCTACCTTAACTTGAAGAAAATAAAAATTGCAACTTTTTCTTATTAAGAGTCTATTCACCCCCCTCTAGAGACCTCTTCTTGATCCTTTCAAGATCATAGATCATACCATATCCAATAGAGTGCGATTACGACGTTCAGACTTAACATTTCGCTGAGGTGTTCCAGGCGGCGTGAGTTGTGAAACAATCCCAGATTTCCTTAAGTGTGTGCCAAACTCGTGACTCAAGTATTCTCCTCCATGATCTGATCGTAAGAACTTTATTTTCCTGTCACTTTGATTCTCTACCTTACTCTAAAATTCCTTGAACTTTTCAAAGGTCTCAGACTTGTGTTTCATTAAGTAGACATACCCATATCTACTTAAGTCATCAGTGAGGGTGAGAACATAATGATAGCCACCACGAGCCTCAACGCTCATTGGACCGCACACATCAGTAGGTATGATTTCCAATAAGTTGGTTGCTCGCTCCATTGTTCCGGAGAATAGTCTTGGTCATTTTTCCCATGAGGCATGGTTCGCACGTGTCAAATGATTCATAATCAAGAGACTCCAAATGTCAATCTGCATGGAGTTTCTTCATGCGTTTGACACCAATGTGACCAAGGCGGCAGTGCCACAGGTATGCATGACTATCATTATCAACCTTACATCTTTTGGCATTCACACTATGAATACGTGTAACATCACGTTCGAGATTAAACAAAAATAAACCATTGACCAGCGGGGCATGACCATAAAACATTTCTCTCATATAAATAGAACAACCATTATTCTCGGATTTAAATGAGTAGCCATCTCGCATTAAACGAGATCCAGATACAACGTTCATGCTCAAAGCTGGTACTAAATAACAATTATTGAGGTTTAAAACTAATCCAGTAGGTAGATGTAGAGGGAGCATGCCGACGGCGATCACATCGACCTTGGAACCATTCCCGACGCGCATCGTCACCTCGTCCTTCGCCAGTCTCCGCTTATTCCGCAGCTCCTGTTTTGAGTTACAAATATGAGA
Organism: Triticum urartu; assembly: GCF_003073215.2. Taxonomy (NCBI): domain Eukaryota; kingdom Viridiplantae; phylum Streptophyta; class Magnoliopsida; order Poales; family Poaceae; genus Triticum; species Triticum urartu. The sequence goes on from NC_053028.1 coordinate 479,281,581, forward strand.
AACCGCACCGGTATCAAATACCCAGGAGCTACTACGAGTGCTGGTGAGGTACACATCAACATGTATATCATGTATACCTTTGGCGTTGCCGGCCTTCTTATCCGCTAAGTACTTGGGGTAGTTCCGCTTCCAGTGACCATTTCCCTTATAGTAAAAGCACCGAGTCTCAGGCTTGGGTCCATTCTTTGGCTTCTTCCCGGCAACTGATTTACCGGGTGCAGCAACCCCTTGCCGTCCTTCTTGAAGTTCTTCTTACCCTTGCCTTTCTTGAAACTAGTGGTTTTATTCACCATCAACACTTGATGTTCCTTTTTGATTTCCACCTCCGCTGATTTCAACACTGAATATAACTCAGGAATGGACTTCTCCATCACTTGCATATTGTAGTTCATCACAAAGCTCTTGTAGCTAGGTGGAAGCGACTGGAGGATCCTGTCAATGACCGAGCCATCTAGAAGATTAACTCCCAGCTGAGACAAGCGGTTGTGCAACCCAGACATTTTGAGTATATGCTCGCTGACAGAACTGTTTTCCTCCATCTTAATACTGTAGAACTTGTCGGAGACTTCATATATCTCGACCCGGGCATTAGCTTGGAAAACCATTTTCAGCTCTTGGAACATCTCATATGCTCTGTGCCGCTCGAAACTCTTTTGGAGCTCCGGTTCTAAGCTGTAAAGCATGCCGCACTGAACCAGGGAGTAATCATCACTACGTGACTACCAGGCGTTCATAACGTCTTGACTTGCTGGGAAAATGGGTGCGTCACCTAGTGGTGCTTAAAGGACATATGCTTTCTTGGCAGCTATGAGGATGACCCTCAAGTTATGGATCCAATCCGTATAGTTGCTACCATCGTCTTTCAGTTTGGTTTTCTCTAGGAACATGTTGAAGTTGAGGGCAACATTAGCATGGGCCATTTGATCTACAAGACATATTGTAAAGACATTTTAAACTAATTTCATGATAATTAAGTTCATCCAATCAAATTATTTAATGAACTCCCACTCAGACATACATCCCTCTAGTCATCTAAGTGATACATGATCTGACTCGACTAGGCCGTGTCCGATCATCACGTGAGACGGACTAGTCATCAACGGTGAACATCTCCATGTTGATCATATCTACTATACGACTCATGTTCGACCTTTCGGTCTCCCATGTTCCGAGACCATGTCTGTACATGCTAGGCTCGTCAAGTCAACCTAAGTGTTTTGCATGTGTAAATCTGGCTCACACCCGCTGTATGCGAACTTTAGAATCTATCACACCCGATCATCACGTGGTGCTTCAAAACAACGAACCTTCGCAATGGTGCACAATTAGGGGGAACACTTTTCTCGAAATTTTAGTGAGGGATCATCTTATTTATGCTACCGTCATTCTAAGCAAATAAGATGTAAACATGACAAACATCACATGCAAATCATAAAGTGACATGATATGGCCAATATCATCTTGCGCCTTTGATCTCCATCTTTGAGGCGCGACATGAACACCATCGTCACCGGCATGACACCATGATCTCCATCATTGTGTCTTCATGAAGTTGTCTCGCCAACTATTACTTCTACTACTATGGCTAACGGTTAGCAATAAAGTAAAGTAATTACGTGGCGTTTTCATTGACACGCAGGTCATAAATAAATGAAGACAACTCCTATGGCTCCTGCTGGTTATCATACTCATCGACAAGCAAGTCGTGATTCCTATTACAAGAACATGATCAATCTCATACATCACATATATCATTCATCACATCCTTTTGGCCATATCACATCACATAGCATACCCTGCAAAAACAAGTTAGAGGTCCTCTAATTGTTGTTGCATGTTTTACGTGGCTGCTATGGGTTTCTAGCAAGAACGTTTCTCACCTTACGTAAAACCACAACTGTGATATGCCAATTGCTATTTACCCTTCATAAGGACCCTTTTCATCGAATCCAATCTAACTAAAGTGGGAGAGATAGACACCCGCCAGCCACCTTATGCATCAAGTGCATGTCAGTCGGTGGAACCAGTCTCGTGTAAGCGTACATGTAAGGTCGGTCCGGGCCGCTTCATCCCACAATGCCGCCGAATCAAGATAAGACTAGTAACGGTAAGCAAATTGAACAAATCATCGCCCACAACTGCTTTGTGTTCTACTCGTGCATACAATCTATGCATAGACCTAGCTCATGATGCCACTGTTGGGGAACGTAGCAATAATTCAAAAAATTTCCTACGTGTCACCAAGATCAATGTAGGAGATGCTAGGAACGAGAGAGATGGAGTGCATCTTCATACCATTGAGGATCGCTAAGATGAAGTGTTGCAAGAATGCGGTTGGTGGAGTCGTACACGCAGCGATTCAGATTGCGGTCGATTCCGATCTAAGCACCGTACAACGGTGCCTCCACATTCAACACACGTACAACCTGAGGAAGTCTCCTCCTTCTTGATCCAGCAAGGGGAGAGGAGAAGTTGAGGGAGAACTCCGACAGCATGACGATGTGGTGGTGATGGAGCTCATGGTTCTTCGGCAGAGCTTCGCCAAGCGTGATGGAGGAGGAGGTGTTGGAGAGGGGGAGGGCTGAGCCAGGGGAAGGGTGTGGCAGCCCTCCCACCCCCACTATTTATAAGGGAAGGGGAGAGGGGTCCGACCCCCCAGATCCCATCTATAAGGGAGGGGCGGCGGCCAAGGGGGGAAACTTGCCCCCCAAGTCAGGTGGAGGCACCCCACCCCTAGGGTTTCTAACCCTAGGTGCCTTGGGCCCCTTGGGGGGCCACCAGCCCACCAGGGGCTGGTTCCCTCCCTTGTGCAACCCACTAGGCCCACCGGGGCAGGTGGCCCCACCCCGTGGACCCCCATACACCTTCCAATGGTCCCGGTACAATACCGATAACCCCCGAAACATTCCGGCGACCGAAACTGGACTTCCCCTATATAAATCTTCACATTCGGACCATTCTGGAACTCCTCGTGATGTCCGGGATCTCATCTGGGACTCCAAAAAACCTTCGGTAACCACATACTCTTTCCCATAACAACTCTAGCGTCACCGAACCTTAAGTGTGTAGACCCTACGGGTTTGGGAACCATGCAGACATGACCGAGACATCTCTCTGGCCAATAACCAATAGCGGGATCTAGATACCCATGTTGGCTCCCACATGTTCCACGACGATCTCATCGGATGAACCACAATGTCGGGGATTCAATCAATCCCGTATACAATTCCCTTTTTCCATCGGTATGTTACGTGCCCGAGATTCGACCGTCGGTATCTCTATACCTCGTTCAATCTCATTACCGGCAAGTCTATTTACTCGTTCTATAATGCATGATACCGTGGCTAACTCCTTAGTCACATTGATCTCGTTATGATGATGCATTACCGAGTGGGCCCAGAGATACCTCTCCGTCATACAGAGTGACAAATCCCAGTCTCGATTCGTGCCAACCCAACAGATACTTTCGGAGATACCTGTAGTGCACCTTTATAGCCACCTAGTTATGTTGTGATGTTCGGTACACCCAAAGCATTCCTACGGTATCCGGGAGTTGCACAATCTCATGGTCTAAGGAAATGATACTTGGCATTAGAAAAGCTTTAGCAGATGAACTACACGATCTTGTGCTACGCTTAGGATTGGGTCTTGTCCATCACATCATTCTCCTAAAGATGTGATCCCATTATCAATGACATCCAATGTCCATGGTTAGGAAACCATGACCATCTATTGATCAACGAGCTAGTCAACTAGAGGCTTACTAGGGACATATTACGATCTATGTATTCACACATGTATTATGGTTTCCGGTTAATACAATTATAGCATGAACAATAGACAATTAATATGAACACAGAAATATAATAATAACCACTTTATTATTGCCTCCAGGGCATATTTCCAGCATCATCATACCGCAAAACTATTACAAAGAATCAAGTTTATTTTGTCCAATGATCTTCATGAAAGTTTTTTTATATCCTTCTTGGACGTCTATCACTCTGGGACCAATTTCATATATTGCAATTGCTTTTGACAGGCTCAAACAAATTTAAGTGAAGAACATGAGCATAAAAAATTTCATCTCTCAAAATAATATAAGTGAAGCGTGAGAGATTTCGACAAACTACTCCAAAAAGATATAAGTGAATATCAAGCGAGTAGTTATGTAAATGGGTGGCTATTTGAGGACTCTCTCTTATTAAAAAAATTCAGATCTAAGTATTTTATTCAAACAGAAAACAAAACAAGATAAAATGACATTCCAAGCATACCATATCCATGTGAAGAAGCAAAAACTTAGGCTCAACAGATACTAACCGATAATTGTTGATGAAGAAAGGTGGGATGCACTACAAAAAAAAGACACATCCGTGACATTTTAGGCCGAACGAATTTTTTTTTCTGTCATACATATGACACTTCTATGACGATAATTGTGACAAAACCGGGTATCATCATAGATGTGGTGGGCTCCTACTTCTATGACAAAAATCATGACAGAAAATGGGCTTTTCATCCTGGGCGGGCCGGAGACGCAGCCGCATGACATTCTTTGGCCCGTCCATGACGGAAAAAACCGTGGTAGAAGCGAGGGGGAGGAAAATTTCAGGGAGTTCCCGGTTACGGTGGGAGGTCGGGGGCCGAGCGATGTGCGTTTCTCTCGTACACGTACGCGCATGTGTGCAAGGCATTGGCTCTAACTGAACCCGAGCGAGGCGTTGGCCTGTAACTGAACCCGAGCGATTGCACTGCAGGCTACGCGTTACTAAACCCGAGCGATCGATCGATGGCTGTTAACTGAACCCGATCGAGCGATTCCTTCGCTACTGCTGCTAAATGAAGCCGATCGATTGGATGGACAGTGAGTGTTGCGGGGGGGGTTGGATGAATAGTGAGCGGTGGCGTTGCCTCTGGATGAACAGGACCCCATGGTGTGGAGGGCTGGATGAACAGTAGATGGTGGATGGGTGCCCGTGGAGGGGTGGTTGAACAGGACCCCGTGGTGTGGAGGGCTGGATGAACAGTAGACGGTGGAGGGGTTCCCGTGGAGGGGTGGTTGAATAGTAGCCGGTGGAGTAGCGCACGGTGGAGGCTGGATGAACAGGAGCCCGTGGAGGCTGGAGGAGGTCGACGGTAGCCCGTGGAGGCTGCAGGAGGTCGACGGTGGAGATGAACAGTATCCCGTGGAGTCCCGTTTTGCGGTACGCCACACCCCTCCCGATGAACAGGCCCCCCGTTTCGACCATAGGAAGTCCGTTTCGTCCGTTTTGCGGTACGCCACACCCCTCCCGATCAACAGGACCCCCATTTTGACCGTAGGAGGTCCGTTTCGTCCGTTTTGCGGTACGCCACACCCCTCCCGATCAACAGGACCCCCGTTTCGACCGTAGGAGGTCCGTTTCCTCCGTTTTGCGGTACGCCAGACCCCTCCCGATCAACAAGACCCCGTTCCGAACATAGGAGGTCCGTTTCCTCCATTTTGCGGTATGCCAAACCTTGTTTCCATCGCCTGTTCTGTCCAAGCCCTCCCGATGAACATGACCATGCATTCCGTTCCGACCCAGCTGGTTGGCTCCCACGCGTTCCATTACCTCCTGATGAACACGACGCATTCCGTTGCCTCCCCATGAACACGACAGCGACGTTGTTTCTCCGTCCGACCCAGCCATGTACACGAGCCCTGGCCGTACGTATGTGTGAGTAGGCGTTCGAGACCCCGCCCGTATGTACACATACATGGCCATATTTTGTTTCTTGCACCCTGGCCGCTGTACGTACGTGTACATGCTACGTGCGCACCTCTACTACGACACATGCGCGCCTCTACTACGACATGTGCGCGCCTCTACATCAACCAGTATGTACGTACACGTTCGCGACCAGAATGACAACGCTACATACGCTTCGACCAGGTGGGTCCCGACTATCAGGCACTTCCTTGCCTACGAAGATGTAGCTGGTGGGTCCCAGCAGTCAGGGGGCGAATCGTTTTTTTTGCCCGGGCGCACTTCCTTGCGTGCGAACATGTAGCCGGTGGGTCCCAGCAGTCAGGGGGGCGAATCGTTTTTTTGCCCGGACGCACTTCCTTGCGTGCGAAGGTGTAGCTGGTGGGTCCCAGCAGTCAGGGGGGTGAATCGTTTTTTTGCCCGGACGCACTTCCTTGCGTGCGAAGATTGTCGGGTGGTGGGTGCGACATATGCCAACGGGTGGCTTATCTTTGTGGGAACCAGTAAGACATCGCCGGTGCCTGGAAGCGGGATGAGGCGAAGACATGCACGCCGGCGGATCTTACCCAGCTTCGGGGCTCTCCGAGGAGATAACGCCCCTACTGCTGCTCTGCGGGGTCTCCGCATGCTCACTCGATGAATCAAGTAGCTACACAACGCTCCTTGAGCTGTTTTGGGGGGAGGAGGAAGAAAGGGCACGGCTAGCCTGTTTCTTCTCCTTGTGTGGAGTCTAGAACTAGCAGGGGGTCGAACCCTTTGCATGGGTGCTCCGGGGGGTCTATATAGGCCTACCCCCGGGGGTACAATGGTAATCCGGCTGGGCGCGGGGCCCAGCCGTCTGTGACTGCGCTCGCCAGCCTCTGCGCCGGCTGCTGGGGCCCGCCGACTGGTGGGTCCCGCCGGCTGCCAACTCCTTGGTCGACAGGCAGGCCCCACTGTCCGGGGCCAGGTCGGCGGCTGGTCACTGTGGCTTCATCTTGTTGACATGAGCTTCATCGTGGTAAGCGCGGCTACAGTACCGCCGCCCGTCGGACGATCGCTGTAGCCTTACCGCGTCTTGTCTCCTTAATGGGGCGTCTTCTTCGAGGGAGGCGGCAAGCCGGCTGCGGGGAGCCGGCTCTGTCTTGGGCCGGCTGGTTGGAAGCGTGGCCGCCTTCGGCCGTCTCTCTGCGCAAAGGGGACCACCGCCTGTGGGCCGCGCTGGCGGCCCGTCATGGGTGAGGCCAGGGCCAACATGGCAACAGTGCTGCGCCGGACGGGTCATGCCTACCCCGTACGGCGCACTGTGCCAGGCGTGCCCCGGGATTCGAGGGTGGCAGGCTCTTCTGTAGCCACGCCCCGTCGCACCGCCGTTAGGTGGGCGCAAACTTTGTGGGTACGGTCTTGACTGCTTTACGAGGAGCCGGCTTCTTGGAGTGGGCCTTCTCATAGCTGGCTTCTTGGAGTCGGCCTTTTTATGAGGGCTAGAGCCGGACCGCCTTCTGAAAGCCGGCCTTGATCGCAGCCAGCTAGGGGAAGGCAGCCCCGCGTCTTGGATTCTTGAGAGCCAGGCGGGCTCGTAATTTTTTCAGAAGTGCCAGGGGAGGTCGGCTAGGCTACCCATGGTTATTTACTCCGACAGTAGTCCCCAAAGCTGATCGAGCTCCGAGGTGAGCAGTGGGGACGAGAAGCTTGGTCAGCTTCCTATCCTGAAGAGCCGGCTTCGCGGGCGTACGCCGACTTTAGATAGCCCCGCGTAGGCGGGAGGAGAGGGGACCTGCGTGCTGACCACGGGCCCTCTCGTGGCCACGTGGCGGCAGGATCCTGCGAGCGCAAGCGCGCGATGGGACGCCGCCGCAGGCCCGGGCCCGCCACTCGTGAGCCTCGGTCCGGGCGCGGATCTCTCGTGGCCCACACGGCCGCTCGCCTTCTCAAGGCAGTTTTCATCTCGCCATTAAGGATCGATAATCGCGGGGCGTGGGGAGTGGGCACGATCGATCCCCACGCTTCCCCATGCCACGCCTCCTCGGCTCCGCCACGTGAGCCTATAAGTAGGGGGAGGAGGGGGAGCGACAGAGGTTCTCGCGCTCCCTCCCACTCCGTCCCTCCTAACCTTCGTCTTCTTCCTTTCGCTGCCGCCGCAGCCTCCCGTCTCAGCGCCGTCGCGTCTCCACGCCACCTCGCTCCCATGGCGTTGTCAAGCTCTTGGGATGGCTCCAACGTCCATGAAGATCACGTGGAGTTCCTTCGCCAGACCCGGCACCTGCCCGGCACCGACCGCGTACAGGTCCGCCTGGCGCCCGCGAGGGAGATCTCGTCGGCGCCGGAGGAGGGCGAGCGGGTCGTCTTCCGCTCGCACTGCCTGCACGGCTTCGGCCTCCCGGTGAGCGGGTTTCTGCACTCCTTCCTCGACTTCTACAACCTCCAGCCGCATCACCTCACGCCCAATGCGGTGATGCTGCTGTCGGCCTTCGTCTCCCTCTGCGAAGGCTTCTTGGGGCTGCTCCCCACGCTGGAGCTCTGGGGAGAGTTCTTCCAGAGCAAGCTCGGCACAGTCGTCGCCGGCGTGCCCGCCCCCTGTGGAGCCTTCATCGCCATGAGGAGGGCGAGCGAGAACAATCCGTTCCCGCCCATCCTCTTGATCTAGTCGATAATGGTCTGGCAGAGATCTTACTTCTATGTGAAGAACGTCACCGAGCAAGAAGACTACATCAACCCGCCGGCTTACGTAGCCGGCCCGCCGGCTGGGAGGCAGCCCTCGTGGAGCTTCCGGTCCCGGTCGTTGTCTCCGGCCAGGAACGCCGCCATCTCCCGGCTTCGGGTGCTGATTCAGTCGGAAGGCTTGCGCGGGGCCGACTTGGTGGCCGCCTTCGTGGAGCACCGGATCCTTCCTCTCCAAAGCCGGCCCCATATGATGTGTCAGATGAGCGGCCGCTTCGACCCAAGCTGGCTCAGCACATGGGAGATGCCCCACGCGGAGGTGGCGCTCATGGTCAATTACATTGCCAACTGCAAGCTCGGCAGGGACTGGCAATACGGCAAGGCGCCGTATTCTCGCGCAAATCCTCCACCCGTGGTAAGTTTCTCTCTTTATCTTCTTTTTCGTTGTCAGCCGGCTTCGTGACGGCCGGCTTCTGACCAGTCGGTTCTTTGAGCAGAACCCTCTTCTTGCGCCGCCGGCCGGGGTGGCAGGGATTGAACGCCAGTACACCCCCAACCGCACGGTGGATGACGTTGACGACCCGGACTTGGGGGCAGCTGCCATGGAAGACGCCGTCGTGGGGGACAGTGCCGAGCCCGGAGGCTCAAGATTCACCGCGAGCTTCGAGGACTGGTCGGACGATTTCGAAGCCGAAGTCGCTCCGCGTCGCCAGCCGGCGGCCGACCAACAGGGCGCGGGCTTGTCTGTCGCGCCGGCTGCCGGCGGCGCGCAGAAGCGCCGGGCCGCTCTAGGCCTCTTCGGCAGTCGGCCGAAGAAGTCCAAGCCTTCCGCCGCGGCGACAAAGCGAGATGAGGCGGCTGCGAAGGCGGCCCGCTTCCGCAAGGCTGTGAAACAGCCCCAGGCGGTCTCGGCGTAAGTCTTCAATTGCTTTGCCGCACTCGTCGTTGTTCTCTTTTCTTCGAATTTCTTCTTAACTTTTCCTCGCTTGCTGGACAGGGCGCCGCTTTCCCTTGAGCGGGGCCCGGGCGGCTCCGTCGTGGGGCCGACTGGAGGGTCTTCAAGCTCCCGCTGCGTGGACCCCCGCGCCGATCTTAGGGAGGCCACAGAGCGGAACGCCCGCGAAGCGCAGGAGGAGCGCGAGGCGGCGGAGAAGGCGGCCGCCCAGGCGGCGCAGGAGCAGGCCGGAGTGGTAGCCAAGGCCCAGAGGGAGGCGGCTACCGCGGAGACGGAGGCGGAAAGCTCACGCAGCCAGCCTCCGCTGCTCGCCGTTCCTCTCCGAGCCGTAGCCCCCGACACCCCGTTGCCCTTGGCGGAGGAGATCATCCAAGACCCCCCGCTGTTGGAGAGGGAGGAGGACCCCGTGGCCTTGCGGGGAGAGCGCCGCCTGCGGCGCCAACCCGAGCGGGCCAAGGCGGTCAATCGTCAGCAGCGCCAGAGGAGCCGGCCGGCGGTGAGCCGGAGAGTAGAGCCGGCCTCGAGGTGCAGCTGGCGACGGGCCGGCGCGCTGGGAGAGGCGCCGCTCCGCCGGAGTTGCGCCGAGCCGCGGGCGCAGGCCAGCCGACGGAAGATCTGGAGGCGGCCAGCACCGCCGTGTCCGAGTGGACTCCGAGCGGGGGGACTGGCGAGCTGGATGCGGCGGCTCAAGGGGTCCGGAGCCGGCTACGAGCTCAAGCCGCCCTGCTGCAACAGCTCAACCAAGAGTTCTTGTCAACGTGAACCACTATCCGGGTGAGTCCTTCGCTCTTGGCTGCTTTGCTTTCTTGATTTCTTCCGTGGGGGCGCGTCAGCGCACCCACTGGGTGTAGTCCCCGAGATTCGGGCCGACTGCTGCGCAGTCGGGTCGGATCTTTCTCGACGGCCACATTACTTTGCTTTCTTTCTAAACTTTCAGGAATACCACAACCTTCGTGCTGCCGCCTTTGACTCCCAGGCTCGAGAGTTGAGCCGGCGGACCGACGACCTGGCCGACAGCCGAAGTAAGCACTTGGTTTTGTCTGTCTCCTGTGGGGGCGCGTCAGCGCACCCACTGGGTGTAGTCCCCGAGATTTGGGCCGACTGCTGCGCAGTCGGGTCGAATCTTTCTTGACGACTCTTTTCTTATTGATTTTTCTTTTTCTTTGTCTTCAGGGGCCAACGTCGACTTGAGGAAGGAGCTTGGCGAAGCGAAAGCCGCCCTTTATACCAAAGAGGCCGAGTGCGCTGCCTTGGTCCAGGAACGAGATCGCCTAGCCAAGAAGCTGGCCGACAAAGAGGAAAGCCATAAAGCGGCCCTGCAGGCGGCGCGGGAAAGTGAAGCCACCTTCCTGGCGGAGTATGAGATGGAGGCGGCGAACTGGTCTGTGACCCGGCGAGCCCTGGACGAAGCCTTCGGCCGGATCGAGGACTTGATCGACGGTAAGTTGCCTTCCTCGGCCCTTCTCCTACCCCTTGCCGCCTGGGTCTTTTGACTTATCTTGAGTTGTTGCTTGCTGTTTCTTGCAGATTACTTCCCGGGCTACTCTGCCTTCGCCGCCCAAAGCATTGAGGCCCATCGCGAGGCGCGCCGGCAAGCGGGGGCCGACATCGCGCCGGATGCAAACCGGACCCTTGAGGAGCAGCTCCTGGCTGTCCAGGCACGGTTGCAGCCGGCTCATCGGATGCTTCGCCGGCTCCAACGTGCCGGGGCACAAGTGCTGGCCGCCCTCTGGCCCGGCGAGACGATCCCCCGCACTCCAAGCCGAACTGCCGACTGGCTGGAAGTCGCAGTTGGTCGCTTCGAGGCTTGGAAAGCGTCAGCGGCCCGCCTCGGAGCCGGGCGGGCGTTGGAATTCGTTCGGGCCTGGTACCCAGGGCTGAGCCTGGACCAGCTGCGCACTTGGCGGATGGAGGCTGACGCGGAGCTGGAGGCGGTGAGGCCGGCTATCGCCCAGCGAGCTTCGACGATCGCTGAGTGCACCGACATCAGCATTTTCGCACCCGAAATCGATGATGACGGTGTCGCTCAGCCGGAGGAGTGGTTCAGGCTAAACCCGGCGGTGGGCGAGGACTCCGCGGAGGAGATTGCCTCCAGCGACGAGGGCGAAGATGACGAAGACGAGGACGGCGGAGACGTCGAGCCGGCTGGTGGAACAACCAGCCGACCTCAGGCCGACCGTGCCTCCAGCAACGAGGCGCGTGGAAACGCGCCCTCTGCGGGAGGCGGCGACCAAGCCGAAGTTCATCAGCCGGCCGCTCCTTCAGCCGGCACGACCGTCTCCGCCAACCAGTCTGGCTTGTCGGCGCTCCGCCAGCTTCACCTGCCGTCTTTATCTTTCCTGCTTTGTTGTCTTTGAACAATCTTTGTTAAGTTTTCGCAGTTCCACCCACTGGGGGTGTATCCAAACTATGTTGAATGCTGGCCTCTTGGAGGTCTTTTTATGTAAATATTATCATGTGCATGCTTGGTTTCATTCGCGTATGCTTGTTTATCCTAGGATTTTTCCTTTGCCGCCTTCCCTCTTTGGGGAGGCAAGTACTTGAGCTTTCTTGGATTAAAGTGAACGGAAACCGGCCGGCCGGCTACTCTGGTAGCCAGTCGGCGGTGTGAGAAAAACCGGCTTTTGTTATGTTAGTCTGTTAGTCCCTAGCCGTTTTTCGTGTGGGCGGTCGTTCCTACCTTTAACTCTTGCCAGCCGGACAGCCGGTTCTTCGAACTGCGACTTTGGCAAGAGAAGGCTTGAGAGCCGGCACACTACTTGTCTGACTGCGGGTAGGACTTCTAACATAACTTCAGTCGGCCAGTCCCCGAGCCGACTAGTCGAACTCGGTGCCGGACGGAATAAGTAAATGATACGACAAGGTCATAAGCATGATATTTTTCATTCATAAATAAGGGATGGCAGTCCCCGAGCCCTCCTCGGGGAGCCTATTGTCTTGTACTTAATACAAAAGTTAGCGTGATACATACTGCCTTTCAACTGTAAAATCTTCGAAGGAGGTTGGCGTTCCATGGCCGTTCCAACTCCTTGCCGGAGTCGTCTCTCTTGCGTGCCTTTGGCTTCTGTGCGTCGATCAGGTAGTAGGAGTCGTTGCCTAGGGCTCTGCTGATGACGAAAGGGCCTTCCCAAGGGGCTGAGAGCTTGTGCTAGCGGGTTGTTCGCTGAATCAGCCGGAGCACAAGGTCGCCCTCTTGAAAAGATCTTGGCCTGACCTTCCGGCTGTGGTAGCGGCGCAAACCCTGCTGGTAAATTGCAGACCGGCTGAGAGCTAACAGCCGGCTTTCTTCCAGCAGGTCGACACCGTCTTCTCGTGCTTCCTTGGCCTCCGCTTCCGTGTACATGGTTACTCGAGGTGAGTCGAATTCGATGTCAGTTGGGATGACCGCCTCGGCACCATACACAAGGAAGAAAGGGGTGAAGCCGGTTGCCTTGTTTGGTGTAGTGCGCAGACTCCAGAGGACAGCCGGCAGCTCATCGAGCCAACAGCCGGCTGAGCGCTCCAGAGGTACAACCAGTCGGGGCTTGATGTCGGAGAGGATGAGGCCGTTGGCTCGCTCGACCTGGCCGTTTGACTGCGGGTGGGCGACGGATGCTAAGTCCAGCCGGATACCTTGGGCTACGCAGAAACGTGCCAAGGCTCCTTTGGCGAAATTCATGCCATTGTCGGTGATGATGCTGTGTGGCACGCCGTACCGAGTTGTTATGTCCGCGATGAACGTCACGGCAGTCGGCCCATTCAGCTTCTTGATCGGCTTCGCCTCAACCCACTTGGTGAATTTATCCACGGCGACGAGCAAATGCGTCATGCCGCCGTGCGCCGTCTTGAATAGGCCCACCATGTCCAGTCCCCAAACGGCAAAGGGCCAAGTGAGGGGAATGGTCTTGAGTGCCGAAGCCGGCATGTGTTGCTTGGAGCTGAAGAGCTGGCATCCCTTGCAATGCTTGACTAATTCTTTGGCGTCGTCCAAAGCAGTTGGCCAGAAGAAACCATGACGGAAGGCTTTGGCGACAAGTGATCTTGAGGCCGCATGGTGGCCGCATTCTCCTTGGTGAATGTCTGCGAGGATTGCAATGCCCTTCTCTTGCTCGACGCACCGTTGGAGGATTCCAGTGACGCTGCGCTTGAGTAGTTCTCTGTTGATGATTGTGTATGCTCCGGCTCGACGCTGGACTTGTCTTGCTTCTGTTTCGTCAGCCGGCAGGTCTTGGTTTACTAGGAAGTTGAGGATGGACTGAGCCCATGATGGAGCCGCGACTTCTTCTACTGCCAAAGTGGCTACCGCCACCCGGGTGGGCGGGCTGGGCGGTGAGGTGCTGGAGTCAGCCGCCGGCTGTAGTGCTGGTGCAGTCCCCGGGCCGGCTACCGCAGTCCCCGAGCCGGCTGCCGAAGTTCCCGGGCCGGCTACCGCAGTCCCCGAGCCGGCTACGGGGGTCTTGGGGTCGGCTACTTGATTCTTTGAGCCGGACCTGGCCGCATCGGGGTCACGCGGCACGAAGATGGAATCGGATTCCGGAGATGGCTTGATAGACGGCTTGAGGAGGCATTGTAGAGCGATGCCGGTTGGAATTGCTTGCCGAGTGGAGCCTATTCGAGCCAGGGCATCAGCTGGCTCGTTGTCGGCTCGTGGTACGTGGAGGAACTCGCATCCTTCAAAGTATCCGCTGAGTTGTTGGACCAGGAAACGGTAGCTCGCCATATTCGCGTCCTTGGCGTCCTAGTCGCCGGATGATTGCTGGACTACCAGGTCCGAGTCGCCATAACATAGGATCCGGCGAATGCCAAGTTCTTTGGCAAGCCGGAGCCCATGTATGAGCGCCTCGTACTCGGCCACATTGTTGGAGGCGGCAAAGTGGATTTGTAGCGTGTATCTGAGCTTGTCGCCTTTGGGAGAGGTAAGGACGATGCCGGCTCCCAAGCCGGTGCGCATCTTGGACCCGTCGAAGTGCATGCGCCAATGGGTGGAGTCGGGAGCCGGCGGCAGGTACTGGGTCTCGGCCCAGTCGACGAGGAAGTCGGCCAGTGCTTGGGACTTGATGGCAGTGCGGGGCTGGTAGAAGATCGTGTACGGGGCCAGCTCGATGGCCCATTTCGCCACCCGGCCGGATGCATCCCGGTTGCCTATGATCTCGGCTAGCGGGGCAGTGCATACGACCGTGACAGGATGATCTTGAAAGTAGGGCTTCAGCTTCTTGGCGGTGAAGTACACGCCGTAACACATCTTTTGGTAGTGCGGGTAGTTCTGCTTTGAGGCGGACAGCACCTCGCTCAAATAATACACCGGCCTCTGGACCGGCTGGGCTCGGCCTTCTTCCGGGCGCTGGACTACGATGACGGTGCTGACCACCCGGCTGGTTGCAGCGATATAAAGGAGCATGGGCTCTTTCTCGGTCGGCGCCGCGAGGATAGGCGGCGTGGCCAGCATCTTCTTCAGCTCGTGAAAAGCTTGGTCGGCCTGGTCGTTCCACTCGAAGTGAGTGCTCTTCTTGATGAGGCGGTAGAGGGGGAGAGCTTTCTCTCCGAGCCGGCTCATGAAGCGGTTCAAGGAGGCCAAGCACCCGGTGAACTTCTGAATGTCTCGAAGCTTGGTGGGGATCACCATTCTCTCGATGGCCTTGATCTTCGCCGGGTTGCATTCGATGCCACGTTCGGAGACCAGGAAGCCTAGGAGCTGGCCGGCTGGCACCCCGAACACGCATTTCTCGGGGTTAAGCTTGATTTGGAACCGGCGCAGGTTCTCAAATGTTTCCTTGAGGTCTTCCAGCAAGGTGCCATGCTTCTCCATCTTCACCATGATGTCGTCCACGTAAACGTGAGCATTCCTGCCGAGCTGCTTGAGGAGGCACTTCTGCATGCAACGCTGAAAGGTGGCACCGGCATTTCTCAAGCCGAATGTCATAGTCAGGTAGCAGAAGGCTCCGAACGGCGTGATGAAGGCGGTCTTCAGGAGGTCGTCCGGGTCTAGCTTTATCTGGTGATATCCGGAGTAAGCATCCAAAAAACTCAACAGCTCGCATCCGGCCGTGGAGTCTGTCACTTGGTCAATCCTTGGCAGGGCAAAAGGATCTTTGGGGCAAGCCTTGTTGAGACTTGTGTAGTCTATACACATGCGCCACTTGTTATTCTTCTTTAGCACAAGGACCGGGTTGGCGAGCCACTCTGGAAAGAAAACTTCCATGATAAAGCCGGCCGCCAAGAGCCGGGCTATCTCCTCCCCTACAATCCTGCGTTTCTCCTCCGACAGTCGGCGAAGGGGTTGTCTATCTGGCTTTGCACCTTCTCGAACATGTAGTTTGTGCTCGGCGAATTTCCTCGGAACACCCGGCATGTCCTTGGGGGACCACACAAAGATGTCCCGATTCTCACGGAAGAAATCGGCGAGCTCGCCTTCCTATTTGCTGTTCAGGTTTGCCCCGATGACGGCAAACCTCTCTGGATGCTCGGGGTCAAGGGGTATCTTCTTCGTCTCCTTGGCCGGCTGGAAAGATCCTTGAGCATCATGCTCCTTGGGGTCGGGGGACACGGCCGACTGCTTGCCGGCTATGGCCACGACTCGGTCCAGCATCTTCTTCTCTTCGGCGATCACAAGGGACTCGGCCAGCCGGCTGCTGGCCGCTGCGCATTCAGAGGACTTCTTGTAGTCACCGGCTACGGTGATGACGCCTTTGGTGCTTGGTATCTACATCTTGAGGTATGCATAGTGGGGAACCGCCATGAATTTGGCCAAGGCAGGTCGGCCCAGCAATGCATGGTAAGGGCTCTCCAGGTCCACCACTTCAAACCAGATCGCTTCCCGGCGCAAATGCTCCTTGTCCCCGAAAAGTACATCAATCTTGATTTTGCCATTGGGGGCGCAGGACAGGCCGGGTACGATGCCGTGGAACACTGTCCGAGTGGGCGTGAGCTGTTTTGTCTTGACGTTCAGCTTCTCCAGGGTGTCACGATACAGGATGTTGATGCTGCTCCCGCTGTCTATCAACACACGGGAGAAGCGGGCGGCGCGTCTGTCCGTCGCAAGGGTGGCTTCCAGGACTAGAGCATAAGAGCCGGGAGACGGCATCACCTCCGGATGGTCGGCCCGGCTCTAGCTGATGGGCTTTTCTGACCAATGCATGTGTCCAGCGGGGTTGGCAGTGACCACGCCAACTTCGTGGCGCTCTTGGTGTTTGCTGCGCCGGTCTTCGGGCTGGCTTGTAAAGACGATGTAGGTTGCTTGCTCATCAGGGAACTTGTCATGCACGGCTCCGACTGCGGGCCGAGCGGCCGGAGGCGGCGGAGGCAGAGGCGGCAAGAGCCCCTCGCCCTTAGAGATTCGGGTGAGCCAGTTGCACTTCCGGGTCGTGTGGTTGGACGGCTTCGCGCTGCTGTGGAACTTGCAAGGGGCGTCGAGGGTTTGCTCGTAGGAGAAGGCGGGCTGCCAAGCCGGCCTGCCGCCCTTGGGCTTCTTGGGCGCCGGTCGTTCTTCAGGCGGTGCATCTTCGACTGTGGCCACCTGCCGGCTGGCGGGAGGCGGCGCGGGGCCCTTGCGCTTGTTGTCGTTCGAGTTGGGGTGTCGGCCGGGATCTCCAGCCGGCGTCTTGGGCGCCGGGTTGAGCACCTTTCCGGACGCGTCTACCCGAAGCTCGGTCTTCATCGAGGAGTCGGCGGTGGCGTACTTGTCCGCTATGTCCAGAAGCTCGTCGAGGGTAGCCGGCTCGTCGCAGAGGAGCTTGTGCTTGAGGAGGGTGCCTTCTCGGCATCCGGCTGTGAAGTATTCTATGGCTTGCACCTCGTGCACCCCTTCACAGGAGTTGCGGAGCTCGGCCCAACGCGTGAGGTAACCGCGAGTGGACTCGGCGGGGCCTTGTACGCACAAGGAGAGCTGTCTGGGCTTGGGAGCCCGCTTGTAGGTGCTGGTGAAGTTGCGGATGAAGGCTTCTGTGAAGTCTAGCCAGCTGTTGATGCTACGTGGCTTGAGGCTGTTGAGCCAGGTCCGCGCCCTGCCCTGCAGCATGAGGGGCACGTACTTCACGGCGACGCGCCGATTGCCGTTGGCTATGCTAACTGCGGTGGAGTAGTCGATCAACCAATCTTCCGGCTTCACGGAGCCGTTGTACTTGGGCGTGTCTCTTGGGAGCGAGAACCCTTTGGGAAAGGGCTCGTCGCGGATGCGGGGGCCAAAGCAAGGCGGGCCGACATCGTCTTCTTCTTCCAATGCCAGGGATCGCGCCAGGCGGTCGATGCGATGACGGGCGTCGTTCTCGCCGATTCCTTCACGGCGGCCCAGCCGGCCACTGAGAGTCGGGTGCGCCACTGGCAGTGAGGCGGGATATCTCTCTCCACGGGGCGGAGGCGGAGGCGGGTCGCCCCGCCACTCCATGGCTCGGGGATGACCGTCCGCGTCCCGCTCGATGGAGATCCGGGTCCGGCTGCGGCTGGTAGCCGGCTCCTTCTCGCGTCGCGCGCGGGTATTGCTCGTAGTCGGCGTCTGGGACGTCGCGCCGTGTTCTCGGCGCGGGGGAAGGCTTTCTGCGCGAGAGTCGGCTTCGTGCTGCTGCGCGGCGGCGTCAATCAATTGCTGGATGCGCCGGGTCATGTGGGGAAGGTCTTCGGCCTCCAGGCCGTCCAGCTCGTCTACGGCCGCCTGGGCGGCACACAAGTTCTCGAGCAGAGTGGCATAGACCGGGCGGTCGACTCCCAGCGTGTCGGCGATGACGGCGCTGCGTTGCTTGACAAGGCCGGCCCGGCTTGGCCCGCCCGGGGCCGGCGTGCCGAAGGCGGCGCGGTCAGCCTCGCGCCGGTAGGCCTCAGTGAGGCGTCTTACGGAGGCCAGCCTCCGGCCCTCTACGAGGAGACCGAGGCGGCGTGCCTCCAGTGCTTCGTCGTCGGCGTCAGCCGGGAGAGGAGCGGACAAGTCGTGGGCCGCCGCGCGCGGGGCGTCGCGGGCGCTCTCGTCGGCCAGGCCGCCGTGGCCGACAACTATCACTTCGGCGGTGACAGCATCGCAGCTGTCGGCTCGAGGAAGTGGGTCGTTGTAGATCGCGACGTTGGTGGGGAAGGCGTCGTAGGAGGCCGTGTCGGAGTCGACAGGCATCGGGTCGGTGGAGCCAACCGACTCCAGGTCCGCAGCGGGCTCGCTGGAGACATGGAGCTGGCCGAGAAGGTTGGCGAGGCGATCAGTGCCCGCATCGGAGGCGAGCTCGTCGGAGATGAAGGTCTCGTCAGGGAGATCGGCGAGGCCTCTTGCCGCGCAGATGCTGGTGACGCCTCGCAGTGCATCGTGGCAAGCGCCATCGGGCATGCCGGGCTGGCTATGCTCGCTGGGGAGGAAGAGGGTTCCCGTCCAGAACAGGTCTACGGACGATGGTGCGCCTGGCCCCACGGTGGGCGCCAAATGTCGGGTGGTGGGTGCGACATATGCCAATGGGTGGCTTATCTTTCTGGGAACCAGAAGACATCTCCGGTGCCTGGAAGCGGGATGAGGCGAAGACATGCACGCCGGCGGATTTTACCCAGCTTCGGGGCTCTCCGAGGAGATAACGCCCCTACTGCTGCTCTGCGGGATCTCCGCATGCTCACTCGATGAATCAAGTAGCTACACAATGCTCCTTGAGCTGTTTTGGGGGGAGGAGGAAGAAAGGGCACGGCTAGCCTGCTTCTTCTCCTTGTGTGGAGTCTAGAACTAGCAGGGGGTCGAACCCTTTGCATGGGTGCTCCGGGGGGTTTATATAGGCCTACCCCCCGGGGGTACAATGGTAATCCGGCTGGGCATGGGGCCCAGCCGTCTGTGACTGCGCTCGCCAGCCTCTGCGCCGGCTGCTGGGGCCCGCCGACTGGTGGGTCCCGCCGGCTGCCAACTCCTTGGTCGACAGGCAGGCCCCACTGTCCGGGGCCAGGTCGGCGGCTAGTCACTGTGGCTTCATCTTGTTGACGTGAGCTTCATCGTGGTAAGTGCGGCTACAGTACCGCCGCCCGTCGGATGATCGTTGTAGCCTTACCGCGTCTTGTCTCCTTAATGGGGCGTCTTCTTCGAGGGAGGCGGCAAGCCAGCTGCGGGGAGCCGGCTCTGTCTTGGGCCGGCTGGTTGGAAGCGTGGCCGCCTTCGGCCGTCTCTCTGCGCAAAGGGGCCCACCGCCTGTGGGCCGCGCTGGCGGCCCGTCGTGGGTGACGCCAGGGCCAACATGGCAACAGTGCTGTGCCGGACGGGTCATGCCTACCCCGTACGACGCACTGTGCCAGGCGTGCCCCGGGATTCGAGGGTGGCAGGCTCTTCTGTAGCCGCGCCCCGTCGCACCGCCGTTAGGTGGGCGCAAACTTTGTGGGTACGGTCTTGACTGCTTTACGAGGAGCCGGCTTCTTGGAGTCGGCCTTCTCATAGCCGGCTTCTTGGAGTCGGCCTTTTTATGAGGGCTAGAGCCGGACCGCCTTCCGAAAGCCGGCCTTGATCGCAGCTAGCTAGGGGAAGGCGGCTCCGCGTCTTGGATTCTTGAGAGCCAGGCGGGCTCGTAATTTTTTCAGAAGTGCCAGGGGAGGCCGGCTAGGCTACCCATGGCTATTTACTCCGACAAAGATGAAGCTGGTGGGTCCCAGCAGTCAAGGGGAAACGTTTTTTCCGTGAAATACAGTGGCCCGTCCGGTGGGTCCCAGCTGTCAGGTGGAGGAATCATTATTTTCCGCGTAATAAGGAGGCACTTCCTTGCTGCGGCCGTGGACCCAGCTCTCAGCCTCTCCACGTACAGTCCATGTTCGATGGAATTCATTCCTTGACCACGTTGACCAGGCCGTGCTGAGAGCACCACGGCGGTGGACGACGGCGAGGCCTAGGAAGGGGACGACGTGGAGCCGGGGAAGACGCGGCAGTGGAAGCCCGCGCGGAGAGGAGTACGAGGGTTCACTGGTTCGGCTGCGGTGTGAGGCTACCGTCGCCGCAGGGCCTGGCCAGCAGTGAGAATAGTAGGGGGCGGTGAGGCCTCCGCGGCATCACAGCCGGCCACGGGAGATAGGAGCATGTGGCACGACCAGCGCTGCTTTGGGCGGCTGGAGCAAGAAGACCAGAGGTTGAAGAAGCACTACGGCCGTTGGATGGACATCATACGGTCACTGGAGCTAGAATCGTTCATATTGACTAAGTTGACAAAGCCCTCCGTACCCGTCAACTTAGTTGCCCCACAAGTCATCCTCCCACTATGGTGGGTCCCAGCTAGCAGGGGGTATTCATTTTTGTGTGCGTAATAAGGAGGCACTTCCTTGCATGCGAAGATATAGCTGGTGGGTCCGACATGTCAGCGGGGGGAATGTTTTTTTTCGCAAAATACAGAGGCCCTTCCGGTGGGTCCCAGCTGTCAGGTGGAGGAATCATTATTTTGCATGTACAGTCCACGTCCGATGGATGTCGTTCATTGACCATGTTGACCGGGCCGCGCCGAGAGCACCATGGCGGTGGACGACAGTGAGGCCTAGGAAGGGAACGACACGGAGCCGGGGAAGACTCGGCAATGGTTGCTCACGCGGTTGGGAGTACGAGGGTTTACTGGTCCGGCTGCCGTCGCCGGAAAATAACAGGAGGTGTGGGTGAGTAGAGGAATGGCCTGGCCAGCAATGAAGTTAGGTGGGGCGGTGCGGCATGTGCGGCAGCACAGCCGACCACAGGAGGCGGGAGCAGGCAGTCCCACCGGAGCTGGTTTGGGCGGCTGGAGCAAGAAGATCAGATATTGAAGAAGCAGCACAACCATTGGATTAACATCCAACGACCACTGCTGCTAGAATCGTTTGTGGACTAAGTTGACAAAGCCAAAGTACACGTCAACCTAGTAGACCTACAAGCCAGCCTCCAAATCTGTCCCAAACAGCATACAGCCCGAAATTTCTAGCCAGATTCAAATTAATTTTAAATCTAAATATACCTTAATTTAAATTCAATGAAATTTTCCCCGCACAAAAACAATGAAATTTAAAATATCAAAATCCGAAAGAAAACAGTATTTTGGAACTAATTGCTTGTTTTCTGAATTTTTTCATTTTACAGCCCATTTATTATTACTTATAGCCCATTTCTTATTACTTATAGCCCATTTTCTGGGCAAAATGCATCCCTCCTCGTCTTGAAAGATTTCCGGCCCAGCAGGGCATAGAAAATCAAGTAGGCGTACGTTGGTTATTCTGCAGAAAACAAAATAGCGGGCTAGCCATTTTCAGAAAGGAAAAAAACAAACTGGGCTGGTCATGTGCTAAACATATGAAATAAAATCCTGGGCTAGACGGGCCACGGGTCCCGCACAACCCAGTTGATACCCTTCTCCGTCCCGAAAAAACAAAATTACTGCGCGCGCTGCTGGGTCCCTACTGTCATCCTCACCATGTATAGTCATCTCCTTATTCCTCTCGGTTGTTGACCATGTTGACAACACCGGAGGGCGGCGCCGCGGCGAGCGAACCAAGGTGGAGGACGATGGTGAAGCCTCAGACGGGAACAAACATGAGTCGGGGAAGATCACAGCCAGCCATGGGAGGCGGGAGCAGGCGGTCCCGCCGGCACTGGTTTGGCTTTGGCGGCTCGAGGAAGAAGACTGAAGAAACGCGACAGACGTTGAATGTCAATCCAATGGTCAAAGTTGGCACAATCGTTTGTTGACTAAGCGGACACCAAGTAGCATACTTTTTTATATATAGGAAGAAAACTGCGAGGAAAATGCGTTCGTCTGCCGTCCTCCTCACAGGGAACGTTCGCCACATAAGTGACTAGCACCCTTGGTTTTCAACCGAGAGGTCTTGGGTTCGAGTCCCAGGAACTCTCAATTTTGTTCTCCTTCCTTCCTCGCAAAAAGGGAAAGAAAATCAAAGACTTGGGAAGGCGTACAGAACAAGCTAGTGTACCAGTAAAGAGACGTTGCCGAGTTTTAGAAAAAAAAGAAAGACGTGCTCCTGTAGCTGGTTCGAATCCAAAGCTAGACTATGACTATATATGGTGCTATGCTACTCTGCAAGTAATGAAACTGACATATCCAACGTTCGCTTATCCTCTTCTCTACTTACTCTGCCTAGCATCAGAAGCTCTGGCCGCAGCAACCATGTCCGCTGGCTGCTCGTCAACCTGCTCTTCAGCAGGCAACAACCAGATATGCGCCAAGTCGCCACCCGTACCATTGCATGTGGGTCTCATCACACCCCCGCCAGCACGCGCACCGCAGCCGATTGCTCATCGCAACCCGCTGTCGTTGGTGTGGTGCCACTGCTGCAAATCACGCAGAGTCATCCGTCGCGTCTCAACCACAATCCGCAACCCTGGCCGAGTCTTCTACAAATGCCCGAATCATGGGGTAATAATATGTTTAAGTGTTGTTCTGCTGCTTTCAGTTGCTGATTTTTTAATAGTTTGGTTGATGATCTTCCAATTTGATTCGTGTAGAAAAGGGAAGATTCATGTGATTTGTATTTCTGGGAAGTTGCTTATGTGGGGGAATGCAACTACGCTGATTATTTGGTTAGCCGAGGAATCCCAATACTAGCAAGTTGGGGTGTTGGACAAGTAACTGAAGGAACGACAGAAGAGGAAGATGCAGAGTAGAAGGTTAAAGATGCAGTTCCTCTGATCATGGCCAAGCAACAGCTGCTGAACGGCCTTGACAGCAATGAGGAGGTGAAAGAGCTTGTGAAGATAATGGGCAAAATTGATGTGCTCTGTAGGATGATTGTCTCTTTATTTGCAGTGTATGTAGCACTCGTGATGTATTCAGTGGCAATGACATGAGCACTTTGCTGAAACTAGTAATGAATGAAACCTGTGTAGCAGGCTTGGCATAGTGTTGTGAACATCTAATGATTTCTATTAACAGAAATCAGGGGGTATCCCCTTTTGCTCATATAAATAAATAAATAGCAGAGGCCCTGTCGGGTCAGCTTTGTTCTCATTCGAAGACATCGAGCAAATTGCAGTCCAACAGCAAACTATGTCATCAAATTCAAGTTTCACAGCCAAATATGAGTACAACTAAACAACAATGTCATCATGTTTTAGTTGTCATACAATCACCAAACACAAATCAGCATACATAACAAGTGATGTTCTCACAGCAAAATACTAAACAACATGTTCATCAGGTTTCAGTTATCATAGCAAACACAATTTCACATAGTAGATAAAAAACGTCTTCTGACAGGAAAATACGACAAAAGCAATGTAATCATCGTCCGCAGTAGTAGCGTCAACATCTTCGCCATCTGTATCAGTCTAAATCGTAATTCCCCACAGTGTCATCTTCTTCTTCGTCCTCAACATCCTCGAACGTTGGCTTCTTCTTGATCAACTCTTGTATGTCCACAGCACGACAGGCAATCTTTTCGCCGGCGTCATTGACGTGATGGTTCTCAGAGATATTAGGAACATCTGTGTTATCTTATACATCAGGAGCAGTGTAAGCATCATCTTGTTGTGCAACTTCATTAAACGAATTCCTCTGCTCAAACCTTTGCAATACTCTCCAGTCATCGCTACGTGCAAATGTGTCTTCTAAGAAAAATATCTGTGTTGCTTGATTTGCCAAAATAAAAGGCTCGTTGGTCTGGTACGCCGCCGACATTGATGGATTTGAAATAATCATCAGCTCTGGGTTTTGCGATCCTGGAAAACAGGTTATACCAACGACAGCACAACAGAACCACACACCGATAATCCTCGAAACTGGAGATATACTGCCACTGAACAATGTGTGTTATGTTAGGATACATTTCAGTTGTCTCTTTGTCATACATATCCGTGCTCATGATGGCACTGTTTTTGTGTCTTCCTGCCTTCGTCTCGTGCAAGGGTGTTGTAGCGCACATCTCCAACAACGCAAGATTCATAATGTCTTAGCCGAGTATCAGGACCCATTGCTAGTGAGTAAAGGGCATCATCAACTGCCTGCCCATCCTCCTGCATCTTCTTAACCTATTGTTAGAAAATAGACAAGCGGATCATCTTATGTACTCAGTATATTAAAAAAATGGATAGTGCACTTCAAAAGCTTACATGGTTCTTGAACCATTTCGCAAATCTTGCCATAACCAGTTTGTCAATGTTTATTGGATTTTACGGCAGTAACTCCTCTTTGTAGATGCTACACAACATAGTTATCGCGTCAAACATCTAAATATATAAGAATGTGCTGCAAGTTTAGTAGATTACGATGTATAAGCTGCAGTACTGCACTTACTTGATATAAGGTAGTATCTCAGGACAGTTATTCAACACATACCAAACCATTTTGTCCAAATCTTTAGGTTTGTCCTCTTGTCGACTCTTCCCTGTAACTCGAACAGAATAATCGAAAACATTGAGCCCGGGATTGTCTTCACCCACCTCTTTGCTAAGCCGATCAACTGTTTCAATGTATTTTGAGCAGAATGTCAACGCTTCTGTAGCAATGTAGGCCTCTGCAATGGAACCCTCGGGTCTAGCTCTGTTCCTAACATAGCCCTTGAAAGTGCCTAGCCGCCTTTCAATAGGGTACATCTAGCCATACTGTACTGGACCTCTAAGTAGTGCCTCATCAGGTAGATGAACAACCAAATGCACCATCACATCAAAGAAGGCTAGAGGATATATCTTCTCAAGGTCGCATAGGATAGTTGATATCTTGTCTCTAAGACACTCCAAAGCATCTATCCTGATATTCCTACTGTAGAGTTCCCTAAAGAATTGTCCCAACTCTGCAACTGCTCTGTATAAGTCAGGGCGGCCTAATCCTCTAAGGATAATAGGTAAAACCCTTTGAAGTAGGACATGGCAGTCATGAGTTTTCAACCCTTGTACCTTGTTTCCATCTGCACTGACTCTCCTTTCAGGGTTGGAAGCAAATCTATGTGGGAATCTCACACATGCCAGGACCTCGCATAATTCTTTTCTTTTTACCTTGTCCAAGACGTACACAGCTGGTGCCATATCCCATGGTTTACCTTCATCTTGCACCCGCAAATCCTTTCTGATACCCAGGTGTGTCAAATCAATCCTAGATTTTAAGGTATCTTTCGTCTTGCCTTCAATATTAAGAAGTGTGCCAATAATGCTGTCACATATATTTTTCTCGATGTGCATCACATCAAGATTATGCTGCAGATCCAAATCTTTCCAATACTCCAAGTCCCACAAAGTGGACCTGCGGGTAAACAATAATCTCTCTTCTACCCTGCCATGCTTCCTTTTCCCTCTACCATTACCATGATGGTTTCCTGGTGTAATATGCCTGACCTTCTCTAATTCCACTTGCAACTCATCGGCGGTGAGCCTCTTTGGCGCATCACGGTTTTCATGCTTTGCATTGAGCACATGTCTTCGGTATTTTCTTGGATGCGGCTTGTCCTTGGCAAGGAAACGACGGTGTCCAATGTAACAGATCTTGCTAAGTATTGCGTATGACAGCGGATTCCGGTCACAGCGAACACATGCATTGTAACCATGTGTCGTTCGCCCTGACATAGTGCCCAAAGCCGGATAATCATGGATTCACCAAATTATAACAGCACACAGAAAGAAATTAGCTGGTGGGCTGCTATATAGGTCTCGAGTGAGAACACCCTTCCATAGCTGTTGAAGTTCCTCCACAAGAGGCTCCATGAACAAATCAAAATCCTTTCCAGGACTTTTTGTACCTGGGATGAGCAAGGCCATCATGTAGTTTGATTCTTTGGTGCAGACATCTGGAGGCATGTTGTAAGGGATAACAAGCACTGGCCACATGCTATATGTGGCGCTCTGGTGGGCAAATGGGTTAAATCCATCTGAAGCTAAGCCAAGTCTAATGTTTCTCGGGTCAGCAGCACACTCTTTGTGTTTATCATTGAAGCTTTTCCACTCACTACCATGAGATGGATGGCTCATTACATTCTGATCTTTGTACTCCTGGTTCCTAGAATGCCATAGTACATCCTCTCTTGTTTCAGCATCATGAAACAACCTTTGCAATCTTGGTGTAATTGGAAAATGTCTCAGAACATTATGAGGAATCCTCTTCACAGCATCGCCATCTTTCCATCTTGATGATTTGCATTTCGGGCATTCACTTAAGTTGGCATAATCCTTCCGGAACAGAACACAATTATTCTTACAAACATGGGTCATATCATATCCAATTCCAACTACACGAAGGAAATTCTACATTTTACTGTAGGTGTGTGGCAGCTCAGACGCATCTGGGAAAGATTTGCGGAAAGCAACCAACATCGCATCGAATGATTTGTTGGTCATCCACTCAGATGTCTTCACCTGAAGAAAGGTGACCATAGCTGAGAATACTGACAACTTATTTCCTGGGGTGACAACAACGTTGCATTGTTCCAACATGCGGTCCCATCATTTTTCTTCTGCAGGTGAAAGTTCAAAGAATGCATGAGCATTTCGTAGCATTGTTTCAATGTTGGTCAAACTCACTGGCTCCGCCACCACCACCTCCTCCTCCTCTTCCACCTGAGCATCAGGCAGATCAAGATGGTGATCTGCTGCTTCCACGTAGTCAATAACATTGACGTTCATAGCTTCAACATGATGAACCCACCTAGTATATGTGACCGACATCCCATACAGTGTAGATGATTTTGCACAGTTAA
This sequence comes from Triticum urartu, assembly GCF_003073215.2. NCBI lineage: Eukaryota > Viridiplantae > Streptophyta > Magnoliopsida > Poales > Poaceae > Triticum > Triticum urartu. The sequence continues at coordinate 479,308,467 of NC_053028.1, forward strand.
CTAGGGTCTTGTAACTGAATTCATACAACTGCTACACGGGCAGAGCACATCCGATTTCGGACCACCGTACTCAGCTCTGATAAAGTTCATGAAGTTTTCAACCCCCTCGACATATGCAGCGGAGAAGCTTCGAGCAGAAGTTATCCAAGTCATGTCCATCTGTTAGACATACAAATTAGTTCTTCTACTAGATATTATAGGAAAAACATATATGCTTTTTTATGAAGTCCAGAAAAAATACCTAGGTCGATGTCTAAAGCTATGTCAAGATATTTGGACGAGCAGATCTAAGTAACAAAATATATGTAAAGCTAATTCAGCAAACATATTTGAGTGCCAAATTATGGCAGGTTGTTTCAGCAGTCAATGAGGCCGAGCACACAGCCATCAAACTATCGAAGGCCATCGCAGCAACAAAGATCGAGCATAAAACGGTGTAGAGCTATTTCACCTAACAGATTGGCTACTAGACCATGGCAATCTACGTCACAATAAATATATATAACAGGATATTTTAGCAACTAATCGGCCTTGGCATGCCATCTTAGCTAAGCAGATTGAGTGCAGAACAGGGCAAGGAAGCTTCTTAAGCAGAGCATATTGACAGTAAACTACTTCGGCAAACAGTGAGATTAACAGCGTCTATCAGCTAACATTCAGCGCTACACAGACATGACCGGGGCCTCAGTCTAGAATGCGTGTACCGTGGGAGAAGCTGACCGCCATGCGTCTCCACACGAACGTCGCCAGCGGTGGCGGCGCTGACCGCCATGCGCCTCCACAAGAACGTAGCTAGAGGTGGTGGCGCGGCTAGAGGACGGCAGTCTACAAGAGCGTACTGTGGGAGCGAGAGGATCGCCGAACCGCGGCGCCGACGTATCGGCGCGACGGGGAGGGCAGCTTTGGCGGAGCGAATGGAGTGGAGGGGGACAGGGGGGAGGGGGTTTGGGGAATATTATTGTCTAGTTGGCCGAAGGGCGGTTGAATCAGATTTGGGGGGGAATTTTTGGGTGTGGGGGGGGAGGATTTACGCGCGGTGGGCGGGGGGAGTTTGGCGCATGGTCGGTTTCTCCAAGTGCAGTCCCATGTGTCAGTGAAGAGGCAAGCCGAAGCGCGTTCCGTTTGCGTCAGCCATGTGCAGGACCGAACATGTGTGGGGTGCAATGCGACTGCGACAGGAGTGTTGTGAGTGTACCGCCTTTTTCCCTTTTAAACTAGGTGCTTCGCCCCCTCAAATAAAAATTTGTTGCTTCGCGTGATCCATCGATACTACTACTAGTAATCTGGTAATCCCGACTAAAACGGCGCGGCCGGGTCTTTTCCCGCGCGATATGCTGGGAGGTTGGCTTAGTTGGGTTTTTGAGGACAAGTAATGCTACACCTACATAATCCCAGTTACGTAATTAACGTAATGTGAAACGTGTGAGCTGTTGATTGTAGATTGGGGGGAGGGAGGGGCCCACCACCATGAAAATCAGGGGAGGAGAGAGAGTGGCAATTTACGTTAACCCTTTCGTAGGTTCCCGTAGATGTAGAAAGATGTGAAATGCGTGAATGTGTAGTGGACGTACTATTGGAGTGCCTAAGATAATTTGTGTATGTATAGACCCTATGTGTTTATTTTACTTCGCATGTTAGATTTGTCTCGGTTCAATAAAAAGCAGAGTTGGTGATGATGGTGTGCCTGTCATCCTGCAATATAGGTCGTCCGATCTATATCTAACGGATAGGAAGGAAACTATGACAATTTACCCGCACTCCTCTCCACATTTGCAGATAAGGGTTTCCCTCGTTCATCCTTTTCTCCCACAAGATCTTGATCTTCCGTGCAACGCACGGACATCTTTCTAGTACTCCTACAATATGTATATTATTGTGAAAGTTCATATACACCAGCCAAGATTAATGCAAACACGGCAGATTTTCATTACATTTTGAACTTTTATAGGATAGAAAAATAAAAGAAACCCGATCCTAAACCTATTCTATGGCGGCGACCGACGTCCTCCATCTGCGATCTCTATGTATGGGGGCGAGGTTCAAGACCCGTGAAGTGAAGGTGCGGTCTCCGGCGAGGAAGAGTAGAACATGGGATACGGACTGGCCAGTTGGCACACCATGCCCTGCCGCCTCCCATGCCCTACTCATCCTCGAAGGAGTCCCCAACCTCGGCGATGCCGGATGTTGGATGGCAGCAAGTAGGACGCGTGGCTGATGGTGCTCCCGTTGTCGGCCGCCAGCGTGGCCACCGCTTGTGCGGTCGCGTCCGCGTCCGGCTACGCCACTATTGCATCACAAGAGGCGACTTGAGCGAGGGAGGCGACCTCGAGCTTCATCCCTGAAGACAAGCTCTCCCATAGAGTGTTCGCACTTGCGGTCATGGCGGATGTGGTGCCAGGTAGGTGGACGATGCGCTATGGTGTGGAGGTTAGCTGGGCGTTGCCGCTTTAAGTAGCGCATTCCGGTGACGCCAAGTGTCCGTGTGCGTCATTATGTCACCGGAGTTGGTTCCTCGGGCACCGAGCCTCTTAACGATGACATACGAATGGACGGCATGAATGCGGGCAGCTAGTGCCGAGTGGGAACGCACCGCGCGACGGTGCGAGGGACGAGGGTTTTGGTGTGCCAGGGTAGTCAGCTGCAGTCGTGGCAACGTTGGAGATGACCTTTGCTCACATGCGATCCCCGCATGTCATTGAAAAAGGAAGACGACCCGGCATGGTCTTAGGTCTAGAGGATGCAGTTGGCCACGCTACACCACTCCGCGGACGCGTCGCGGCGCCCCGTGTACCCTTGACGAGCCGGGTGTTGGGGCGTGTTTGGATTATGGCCAAAGTGCACCTTACCAAAATTTTGGTCATGACCCAAAGATTGGTCTTTGTTTGGATGGTTGCCTTTTTTGGCATGCCAATGAACTCTAGCCAACTCTAGTTCATTTTTCTTGCCAATGTCAGCCAAATCATGGGCAACCAATAGCTCAACCAAAATTTTGGTTATGACCCAAAGATTGGTCTTTGTTTGGATGGTTGCCATTTCTTTGGCATGCCAATGAACTCTAGCCAACTCTAGTTCATTTTTCTTGCCAATGTCGGCCAAATCATGGGCAACCAATACCTCAACCAAAATTTTGGCTACCCAATGCTTTGATGGGGCAACCTCGGCATAAACCAAACATACCGTTGGTCGTGCCACAGCACTAACGCCACCCTCGGCACACTAAAACCAACCGTGTCTAGCGACGATATGAGCGTGTCGCTTACCGCGGTCGCTGTGTCCAGAGGCGGTGCTGGAGCTGCGCCCCGTTGTTGGCCCCAACGACCCACATGAACGGTTGTCGGTGGCGAGGAGGTCGTGGGCCAGCTCCTCCATTGGACTAGTCTGCGCTACGTCGTCCCGATGCGTGTGCCCCACATGTCGGTTTCCCTGTTTTCCTGGCCATATTCGAGCGTCAGTGCTCCGCGTTGCGCATTAGGCCTTTCACTATGTAGGCCAAGCGAGACAACTTATTGTTTATTTTAGCCGTTGAAGTATAATCATGTGGCGTTTGCTTATTTCTCATTCCTCTCCAACCCTCTTCTCCATCGATCATGTCGCCCTCCAGTCGAGTCCATCCTCCCGCATGCCTCATTTGAACATTCCACCGAGTATCATTCACATTTACCCACCCTAGTCCTCTTTCAATAGATCTTTGGACCCCGAGATGAAATCGAGATGGAATGAGTGGGGGCACGTGATACCTATGGCAGATTCAAAATTTTGAACCGGTGATCATAGCATCCGCAAATCATATATAAATGGTATTCAATGTTCGTTTCGTTTTTGAACGTACAATATAGTCCCTGCTATCCTTTCTAGTTTACATATAAGTTTTATGTGTAGTCAAAGTATCTCTACTTTGATCAAAAAGGTATCAACATTCAACAACGCCCAATCAATATTGTTTGATTCGTACGTACTCCTAGATTTGTACTCGAGATGGTTTCCAATTTGACTATTGACAAGATTAATAGTACATGAGATGTATAATGTGAAAATTATATCATTGGAAACTCCTTCCACATACGAATTTGACCGTATGCTTTGTGTAAGTTGCATGTCATATATTATTACTCTAACATTTGGTCAAAGTTAGCCTCAAAAATGCATTAGACCATGTATGCTTTGTGTAAGTTGCATGTCATATATTGTTACTCTAACATTTGTGTAAGTTGCATGTCATATATTATTACACTAACATTTGGTCAAAGTAGTATATTGGAAGTGGATCCTCTGACGTAGGTATCCCTGCCTTACCCTCCCTTTCGGTCACTTACTGGCGGACCCCATGCTTGCTAGGCCCCGCATGTCAGTTACTCAATGGGTTCGGCCATGTCAGGGGATCCTCATCCATAGTATACTCCCTATATTTTTATTTACTCCGCATAAAACAGAGGGAGTGGTGGTATAATAAATGATGCGGGCGGGGGAGGGGGAGGGACATCGGTTTGCTCTCAACTGCGATCCCACAAGCGAGTGAAAACGCAAGACGAAGCACGTTCCATTCGGTGAGCGACGTGGAGGGTCCAGCGTGCTGGGCTGCAACGCGAATGCGACAAGAGCGATGTACAGTAAAAACCGATTGACCGGTCGTCATCGGAACCACTATTCACACCAGAACCTTTGTTGCTCGGCCTACGCCAGCCACTGCCCTAAAACCACACCAAATCTCCAGCCCATTCCCCCACCTTTTGATCCCCTAGCCCGCATCAAGCGTCCCCTAGTTTGCTGGAAAGCCATGGTGCGCTGCAAGATCACTTACTACAAGATGCTAACGCCGAAGCACCGCGCAGAAATCGCGGCGGCGGTCGGTGCCACAGACCTCCGTTCCCAAGCTCACTTTGCGGCGGGCCAATCCCCGAGTTCTCTAGAGCCAAGCTACGAGGAGGAGGAAGCCGATCCAATGTTCATGGCAGAGGTCGCGGTGCAGAAGGCCCCCGATGGGTATGAGACGATGGATGTCGACTTCGTGTCGGCGTCTGAGTCCCCCATGGTGCAGGCGGACCAGCGTTTCAACATGGCGATACTAAAGGAGGACCGGGAGGCATAGGCTCAACTCGACACGGAGCGCGCGCATGCCGCTGCCATCGAGGCTCTCCTGCGAGTGGAACCGGATGTCGTGGATGTGAACCGGGCGGCGGAGGCTCAACTTGAGGCGGAGCGCGCGGATGCCGCTGCCATCGAGGCCCTCCTGCAGGCGGAACCGGACATCCTGGACTTGAACCGGGTGGCAGAGGCTCGACTTGACGCAGAGCGCAGGGATGCCGCTCTCATCGACGCCCTCCTGCAGGCGGAACCGGACGTCCTGGACTTGAACCGGGCAGCAGAGGCTCGATTTGACGCGGAGCGCGCGGGTGCCGCTGCCATCGAGGCCCTCCTGCAGGCGGAACCGGACGTCCTCGACTTGAACCGGGTTGTGCTCTCGTCCGTGCAAAGCACCCGCACGCTCCGCTTGAACGAGTAGCTGGAGGCAGAGGACAACCACGATGCGGAGACACACGTCGGCAGCGACGGCTGGTTTGCGCCAGCAGCCAAAGACGACAAGGCCATCTCTTTCCGCGAGCAGTGATAGTTTTTCTTTATGTTGTTGTTTTTATGGATCTTTTGCTGTGTAAAAACATATATTTGTTATGCAAGTCGCCTGACTTGGGTCAATCTACCATTTCAGGCGGTTGTATGAATATCCTGCGTCTCCTAACCCTTCTTTCCTTCTTCCTCACCTCTTCTTCTTCCCCAACAGACCACTGCACGGGCCGTGCGGATACTCCCCAACATGCGGTTGGATAAACATACTCTATGAACGAAAATTATGTGTCAGCGATAGGATGGCTAAGTTTGGTTTGTTCACATGCGACAGCACGTGTCAGTGAGGGTGCATTCCCTTGGTTGGGTTTGCGGCGTGCAGGAGCGACTGTGTGAGGGTGCGGTGCGACCGCGGCGTGCAGGAACGACCGTGTGAGGGTGCGGTGCGACCACGACAGCCGTGCGCAAGTGTACCTCCTTCTCATTTTGAAAACTTTAGGCAAGCTTGGCAAAAATGTGTGGCGAAGTTTGGCAATGCAAGGCCTAGGCCCAAACAGGATAAGTATGTACGTACTAGGAGTACTAGTGTTAAAAAAGAAAGGCGGGGTTTTCCTTTGCGGGATTTAATCGATACAAATCCTCGTTTCACGTGTCAATTAATGTGTATTTTTTTCTCCAAAGATCAAAGAGCTAACCATCTCACTCCTCATCGCTTGATTAATGCAGCGCCATGCAAACCAACCTTCTCACTTCCGCATGCATGCAGGGGATATTAATGTCCTTGGTTGCTAACCCCATCAATTTTTCCTCGATTAGTGTTAGTGGCCCTTTGCAAATTTTAATTTTCATATATTGGCCTTGTGTACAAAAAAATGGAGGTAGTAACTATATTTGACTTCCTTCCCCATTGCGGTGACGTCGACGATATTTTTTTTGGTGGTTTGGCGAAGTGCGTTCGACGGAGAATACCATTGAGGGAGACCACGGTAAGTCGTTCGCAAGTGCCGCCTGCAAGCCGAGACAGCTGCCTTATTTGCATCCAGGAAGTCCTTTACTATTACTACTAGGAGTACTAGTGCGGTGAGATGGTTTCTCAAAGAAGACGATAGAGAAGTGGAGTCAGCGAAGAGTGAAATTATGGTTGCTTCGTCCGTGCTTTTATGATTTGACGCCTCACTGCTTTGTGATTTGTGATAGAAGGGACAGGGGAGTAGACTCTCTGCTCTATACTGTACTACATGCGTCCAAGCATGGGAGAAAGAGGAGAGACGTTGCATTTTTCTATTCCTTCAATCAATCAATCAACCAGGGAGCTTTGATTCCATCCTTTTGGCTTTGGCAACACCGTCCACAATGGTTCCCACGATGCCAAAAGCTATTTTCACATTTGGCTACACATTGTGGATGCCCTTAATCGTACCACTTGGTTTTGCTCCTGTGTGCTATCTATACAAATCTCAATTATATTAATCTAAAAAATTATAGCATCAAGATTAGTAAAAAGGAGGTGATTTTGCCGTGCGGATGGCGAGGGAGGTTTCTTATTTGAGAAATGTTACATCCACGTAATGGTTTATGTAAAGTTACGAACTGATGTGATGTGGGACTATTTGATTGGATTAATGGAGAGGATTAGGCCCAACCCACTTGAAAATCAGGGGGGCATATATAGATTATATGGAAAGTATACGTAGCAGCTACGTAGCCCTTTGTAAGTCTAGGATTAGGCTTCTTATTTTCGGAGGACGTTCTCCTGGCGGTTTGCTAACATGCGGTCCCACATGTCAGTGCTTTACCAAGCCGATCCGTGTCCCACATGAGGCAGAACAACGGCAGAAGCAACACGTGGTTAAGTTGAAGAAGATGAGGGAGAAGCAGATTCAGCAACGAGTGAAATGATGGTTGCTTCGTCCCTCCAACTTAACTGCGGGAAAGGTGCAGCTTTGTGATTTGACGCCTCATTGCTCATTACCACGCCGGCGCCATGACTGGGGTGCTTCACCCCAGCTACTCTGCAATGTATTTCGGTATGGCACATGGACCCGATAGCTTGATGTCCCACATGTCGGCGAAAGGGACTAGAAGATTTATGAAAGCGAGCGCTCCACTCTTACGACGGAGGAGTAGACGACACGACGGCCCAGTGAACTGTCACTTGTACTGTATTGTACTATAGTTTTGCTGTTTCACATGATCCATCGATACAAACCTGATTAAACAGGAAAGGGCGGGATTTTTCCCGCGCGGTAGATGATACTGGCCATACATTTCAAAGGCAATTTTAATGTATGCAAACTGAATAATTATAAGTAACAATGTGATATCTAGTAAAACTAAAAATACATATGATTTATTGTGTTAGAGTGTAGTAGTAGTGTTGTATTGCATAGTTGTTAGAGGTAACATGCGAGAACGTGTAGAGATGTAGTTTTGGAGGGCCTACAGAGAGAAAAGCGTAATACGGTCACCGAACTTCAGAATAAGCTGATTACGGTCACTATATACGTTTTGCGGTGATTATACGGTCACTTGCTCACAGTTCAGCATCGGATTGCACTCTGTTGACCGGCCAAATAGTCCGCGTGGCACCATGTTGACTAGTTAAATTGACCACGTTCCTTGTGGGTCCCACCTGTCAGTTCGCATAGGCAAAAGGTCAGATAAACACAAATTTACGCAGGCGCGACAAGGCTCCAACCCGTGCGTGGGAATCACCTGGTTGTGTATGTGTCTGTCAGGGCCTGATGTGTGCGCATGCACGTGTAGGTTGAGCACTTGAGCGTGAGAGTGTGTGTTGGTCGTGTGGTGTACTGGTGTGTGCATGCATGCGTGCGTGTGTGCGTGTGAGTGTTGCATGCGTGCGTGTGAGTGTTTCATGCGTGCGTGGTTGCGTGTGTATGTGTGAGTGTTGCGTGCGTGCGTGGGTGCATGTGTTTGTGTGAGTGTTGCGTGGATGCAGTTCATGTGCATGCGTGCGTGTGTGTATAATCACCACACCAGCTCATGTGTGTTAAAACAGACGGCTCGGCATACCAATACAAGGCCACCTTGTCCGCTGTGCCCGTGGTCATGACTTCGAACCACCGTCCAAATATTTTTTTGTCGTTTGTTTTCATTCTTACTAGCAAGATGCCCGTGCATTGCACGTAACATCATGATGCATTTGTATGACTTTTTTATCTTGTCAGAGAAAAGGATGAACGAGGGAAGGCCTTATTTGAAAATGTGGAGAGGTGTGTGGGTACCTTTTTGCAAAATTGCCATAGTTTCTTTCCTATCCGTCAGATATAAATCGGACGGCCTATATTGCAGGATGGCAGGCACACCATCATCACCAACTCTATCTTTTATAAGAGTGTATTTTATAATAGTGTAGATGTAGAGTAGATACAAGTCGACGGGTGGGCACGATGGTAGTGAGATAATGTGATGCAACACTAGAGGTGCCACGTGGAGCGTTTAACTAGTCAACTAGTCATGTCATGAGAAAATACAGAGTTGTACGATGAGCCCATGACTGTATAATAACCACTAAATGTAAATGGTGACCGTAATGAGTGGATTCTGAAGTCCAATGTACATATCGTGCTTTCTCTTCAAATACAATGATCGTCATTGCATATATCGCGAGAGAAATATGAAACATGCATGAATTTTCTGGGGGCTTACTTTTAGAGGACCTGGAGATAATTTTGTGTGCATACGTGAAAGGGGCGTACAGGGGCGTATGCGATGGAGAGAGAGATGCTCTTCATTTCTCTTTATTATGACTAACTTTGTATATAGTATAAAAATATACAAATTCACAGTGCGGAATAAATATCATTGTGGGCACCATGCAATGCAAATTAGCGTTCGTACTCCTCCATATAACTTTGTAATGTTGTATATATGTAGAAACTCTAAAATAATTTTTTGGCCACACTTTAATCAAAAGGAATGTTGTATGCGAAATAAACGTGAAGAGAGGGCTTTTTAGATCAATGGGGTACGTGATGTAACATGTGTGAATGTGTAGTTGATGCATTTGGCGGGGCCTAGAGAGGTATGTGTGTGTATTACGTATTCGAGAGAGGCATGGATAGAGGGGCCTACGGGGGGGCGTGGGAGAGATAGCACGAGAAATGAGAGTGGTCTAGAGAGAGAGAGATGAATATGACGTCACGATAAGAGATTCCATTCCCTTGAGTGTGTATATGCAAGGTTGGAGGGAAAAGAGGCACCAGGAGAAATTTTCTGTGTGTGTGGTGTTTGTGTTGGTATGTGTGGGTGTGAGAAGATAATGAGACATGGGGGCAGAGGGTGTGTCACCGCGTGATGTCCGGTGGGTCGAGGTGAGGCCCTTCGTTCGGTTCCGTCCTGCGCCACATTGGTCGGCCCGTGACGCATTTAGGAAGACCCATGGTTGACTAGTCGTACAAGACAAAGATAGCAGAATTGTGAAGGACTCTGTGTCCACTGACAAAGACGGCTAGGATTTGTAACCCTAGGTTCTCGGACTAAGGTAACCCCTTTATCTCTGATATTACTATTCATCCAACCTAACTTTAAGGGGCATCCTACAAAATGCTCTGCTAGAATCATACTCGTCGATTAGGAAGAGAGGTGTGAGACAATGCGTGAGAGACATGCATAAAGATAATGTGCGTACATGAGACACGTAGGCAGGTCCATGTATATAGAAAGGGTCGTTGAGGATTGTGCGTGTGTATGTTTGCGAGAGGAAGAGTGCTTGTGATAAAGGTTAGTGAAAACAGTTGTAAATGGTTACGTGAGGGAGGGAGGGTTATATCTAGAGCATGTGTGCGAGAAAGACACCTCGGGAGAGAGTGTGTGAGCATGTGTGAGAGACCACCGATGGAGAGTGAAACTACACGTAAAAGACTGCTCTACACATTGATTAAAGATATAAATTGTATTCCAATATTAGGATATGTAGTCGTGTACAAAATAGATTCAAATTTAGCTCCCCTATTCCAAAATAATCATAGTTATAGGATTTTCAAGTGTCAAAATTTCAAAAAGAAGCGGATAATTTAATGAGGTTTTCAAACATACAAGGTCAAATATAACATTGTCTATTTAGGTCAATCCTCATAGTTCAAGAGTACTCTAAACGTGAATGCTTGTGTTTCAAAATTTCGAACGAAGCGCAAAAAGAGCCTCTACTCGCCTGAAACCGCGTGAGACCAATGTTTGGTAGTACAAGGAAATTAATTTTCTAATAACTCCGACCCGTGAAACCTACCGGCGCGACGTCCAAAGGTCTAAACCGGGGTAGGTTTGTAGCTTCATCTAGACGCCACACAACCGCATCTGAAAAACATTCATACACAATGGCCGCCTAAGCACACATGCGCGCGGCCGAAATCGCTCCCGCCCACTATTTGGGACACCTGGGATTACCATCCTACCCCCGACCCACAGTAGGTCCGAAATTTAAGAGGGGGGCAAAGTTTGTACTTCCCCCAAGTTTCAAACAAGCACGTCCCATCTTCTGTTCAAAAAAGCGAAAAACAAGCGCGTCCCAGACCAAAAAATGGTTCCCCCCCACCCGTCCGATTCCCCATTCGTACTCCGTGGGCGCCAAAACTACCTCTCCACCAGCCACGAAACCCCGGCGTCCTCCGTCCGCCACCCCATCCCACCCATCAACCGCCGCCCTCCTCCATCACGCCGGAGCCGATACCCCGACGTCATCGTCCACCGCAACCTCAACCTCAACGCCCTCCACGGCTAGTACTTGAAGCCGAGGCCGAGCCGTCCGTACCCGAGCTAGTTCAACCACGTCGTCCTGCGCCTCACTGCTGCCCCTCCAACTTCGCCATCCTCCACCGCACCGGAGCTATTCCTGCTACGCCGTCCTTCGCCGCCTCGGATCTGCTTCCCCGCCGCCGATATACGGCCACGACAACATAGTCAACAATTTGGCCATGGGTTCGTCCAAGCCTGCACCCTCCAGAACATCGGTTTCCCTGGTAAAAAGAAGAAGATCGGCGCGACATGTGGAGGTAACCACACCGGCAACCCAAAAAGGTACTCCTCTTCCCTTATTTGTGCAAATCTTACATCTCTGCTTGCACGGTATTCATCCCACAGAAGATACTAGTTGACCTCTTCTTCTTGATACTAGATGTTCCTTGTAACTCGTGATGCACAAGGTTTCTCCTCATATACTATTTCACCTTAGCTAGAGGTCCGTCGCCCCCCTGAATTTCAATTTCTAGCTAGTTGATTCCCAATTAACGGAAGCATTCCCCAGTGTAACAGGCGCTAGTACGCCTATTACACCGGGGAAGCAGCGCCTTGGTGTTTATCTTAGGGGCGTGTGCGGCCTAGAGCTACTGGCGCCCGATCTGGAGGTCGGCCATGATTAAAGGGATGGCCTGGGGGCGCTGCCAAGCACAGCGGTGGTGTGAGGTCGATGGGAGGGTGGGGCGGCGGAGGCAGGGGTCTGGGCCGGTGGTCGCTGGCGGTTCGAGAAAGATCATCAACAGTGACTGGCGGGAGGTAGACGAAGGCCATCTGCCCATTCCTTATAGATCGGATGGTTCATTAAAAAAATCGACTGACCTATTTATTTTCAGTCGATTGTTATCTTAGATATGACCACATGTGGTGGTGTGCTGGAGGAGTACCTGCATTTCCTGTGCTCATATATTACAAAATCATACGGAGTAGAATCTAATTTTGTTTGCCATGCAATGTTGTAGAGCTATCATATGTCTCCTGTCATTTATTTTTCAGCCACCTACTATGTGCTACTTTTACAGTGCACTAGTTCTGCACACACTTCACCCTTACTCTCACTATTGTGTTTTTATGCAACGGTATTTCAGACTCTGCTGCCATGAGAGAAGCCAAAAAGGAAAGAGAGAAGTTGATCCACCTTCGTATGCGGGTAGGCAAGATACGTTACAGCGCTATAAAGGGTGCAGTGTCAGCAGATGGAGACGGTAAACGTAGCTCTGGAGTTGATGACCTCACTCGCAATGAACCACCATCCCAGGTGCTTGCTTTAACTTCGCGTGTCATATGTTGTTGCATGTTCCATATGGTGTCTAGCTTGTATTCGAAAGGCCAAAGTCGGTAAGATAAGGAAAGATATTTTTTACATGAACCACCATCCCGTGAGCACCAGAAGACAAATAGCTAGTCAGGGCACTAGCCGAGCCAGTGACAAGCCCAGCAAAGATAGGCATCACCTGGAAGCCAACTAAAAAGCTGCGATGGTGGCGAAGCAGCCCGCCTCCCACCAGGCTCTCAGGTCCTAGATGATCATGCTCACCACTCCAGCCGGAAGTCTAGATTGTATATCTTCCAATTTGGTTAAATTGCATCTGCTTTGCTTACACATTATACCTTTGAATATGACATGCCTTTCTGTTTTTGGTACATACTAGTACATATGTGTATTAAACATGTTCTTACATCAAACTAATGTTCTTGTGTATCCCTCATCAATCACTTATGACAAGGCAGGCAGGCAAGGGGACTACTCCTCATTTAAAGAATGCAGCGTCAGCCTCCCGACATGATTCTCAAGAAACAGAAATGCTAGATGAAGATAGTGAACGTAGCTCTGTAGTTGATTATAGCATTTCCCCTACACTAGCATCACAGGTGCTTGCTCTAACTTGGCAGCGTGATATGTGGTTGCATGTTGCATATGGTCTCTAGATTGTAGTGCTTCCAATCTTGTTAAACTGCATGTGCTAGTCTGCTTAGCTTATACATTATACCTGTTAATGTGACATGCCTTCCTGTATTTAGTACATAGTACATCTGTCTATTAAGCATGTCCTTACATAAAACTATTGTTTTTTGTATCCCGCATCAATCAACATGACGAGACACCTTTAGTATATGAAGTGCGATATTAGTTGCATCTTTCATATGATTTATAGCATGCGCTGCTTCTAATTTGTTGAAATTCCATTTATGATGGGACGCTTTTAACTTGGTAGAGTCATATTGGTTGCATCTTTCATGTGGTGTCTATCTTGCATTGCTTCTTATTTGCTGGAATGGTTTCTGCTTAGTTTACACAAACAGTTGTGAACATGCCATGCCGTCCTGTTTTTCGTACATATTCCATCCTGGTATCATGTGTTTGCCTTACATCAAAGTAGTGATTGTCAGTATCATGCATGAATGAGTTCTGAAGAGAGAATTTTATTGCCTTTTCTTGTCGGTTTTACTTGACAATTCAAAATCAATAAAGCGGAAGGAAGTTAGCAAGGCAGCGGATAAAGGTGCTCCTTCCGAACGGAGGGCCTCTACAGTTTCTACTCCTCCACACCCCCAAGATGATTTCCAAGACAACACATGCATAGACACTCAACAAAGCTGTGTTTATGATGAGCACGTCTCCCCTAGTGCAGCATCACCGGCGCTCCCTCTAACTTGACACTGTTATATGTGGCTGCATGTTATGTGTGATGTCTAGCTTGTATTGCTTCTAATTTTGTTGAATTCCATCTGCTTACTTTACACATTATACTTGAATAAGACACGTGTTCCTGTTTCTAGAACATACAATATCTGTCTATCACACCATGTTCTTACATCAAATTACTACTGTTATGTAACGTGCAACAATCACTTATCATAAGACACGTTTGACTTCGGAGTGTGATATAGGTTACATCTCACATTCTTTTCTAGCTTGTACTACTAATTTGTTGAAATGGCACTTATGACGAGACAGTTTTAACTTGGTAGAGTGATATTCGTTGCATCTTTCATATGGTGTGTAGCTTTCATTGCTTCTACTCCCTTCGTTCGGAATTACTTGTCGCAGAAATGGATGTATTTAGACATATTTTAGTTTTAGATACATCCATTTCCGAGACAAGTAATTCCGAACGGAGGGAGTAATTTGTTGAAATGCCTTCTCCTTAGTTTACACATCATAAGTTGTGAATATGCAATGCTGTGAATATGCAATGGCACTAATGACGAGAGACCTCTAACATGGTAGTGTGATGTTGTTTGCATCTTGCATATGATTTATTTCTTGTACTGCTTCACATGTGTTTAAATGCCATTTATGATGAGACACCGTTAACTTGGCAGAGCGATATTTGTAGCATCTTTCATATGGTGTCTACCTTCCATTGCATTGCTTCTAATTTGGTGAAATGTCTTCTTCTTAGTTTACACATCATAGTTCTGGTTATCTCTTCCGTCCTGTTTTTCATACATATTACATCCTCCTATCATGTGGTTGTCTAACATCAAAGTTCAGTTCGTCTGCATCACGTATCAATTTGTTCTGAAGAACTAAATTGTTATTCGTTTTTCTTGTCGGCTTGACTTAACATGGCACAGAGAAAGAGGAAGAAACACAGAATGACAGGGAATGAGAAGCGGATGAATCCTGCAGATTCTACTGGTACTGGTGGTGCAATAGAAGGTCAAAGTCCAGCGGAAAATTCTAAAAACACGGCATCCCATGCTACACGAGTTGCAAAAAATCCAAACAGAAACAAATAGCTGCCACCAAATAAGCAGAGACAACCCTAGTTCTTGCAACACCTACCATAGTACTACCAGCTGCACGACTTACTCGTGCGTCAACTAAGCTAGCAGCACGTTCCCAAGCTCCCTTGCCACCTGACACTACTTCCCAAGCACTCTTAACACAAGACGAGTTGGCAATATCAGATGAACCTTGTGAGCTTCAACAACAAGAAGGTAGTTGCTGGAGTCAAGTTACAGTTGCATGCTTCTTTATATGTAGTCTCACAGTTTGATGTACACTAACACTTCCTATGTTCGTTGTTGGTCTAGCACCTAGGCGCAAGAGGAAACAAACATCAAGGATAATGCTCGATAGGTTAACTAAATCTAGAGGCGGAAGAATGGAGATCCCTTTTGAGGCAGGTTTAAAAAGGCCACGTGATGCTACAGAGTCAGCCAAGTTAGTATCAGAGGCAGCGGTTGCCATTAGGTGTCATGTATGTATCCTCCCAACATGGATTCAGTACAGGAATGACAAAGACGAAACCCAGTTCAACACCTTCCTCGACCATTTATCTGTAAGTATGGTTATGTATGGAAACTAGTAATATCGTCTTGCTCTGTCCCATACTTTCTAGGTTGCTGATAATGAGACTCCCATAATTTTCAACAGACGACGTTCAAGTTGGATTGCCAAGATGATGCAACCAGACAAGCTTGCACCCATGTGTTTCAAGTCTGCTCTGCGACAGTATCGGTATAACTTGAGGAAAACACACTTTGAAGGCAAGGCTAACAGTGAACTTTCCCAAACATCTCCAGTGGAGAATATATCGGATGAAGACTGGAGGGGCCTGGTTAAACATTGGTCTGATCCGAAGTATCAGGTACATTTTATATATGTGATCAGATCACATGTTGAAGTCCTATTTACGCATGTGCCACACAAATCTATCTTCTTGTAGGTGAACTGTTCAAAGAACAAGGCCAACCGTACGAAAGTGAAATTCCAACAGACGATGGGATCTCGTAGCTATATTGCACACTGCGAGGCTCTTGTAATTAGCTGATGTTTCACTCTTTTCGCTATACCATATTATCAGATCTATATTTACTTGTTCGAAATGCAGAGGAAAGCCTGCAAGTACCAAAAAGTGCCTGAACCAAATGCTGTGGAAATCTTCAAGGACTGTCACACCAGCAAGAAGAAGGGCATGACTACACCAGTCAAAGCCGCTATTGTAAGTCCTTAATCCTCATGCCTTTTAACTACTACTTACTCTGACTTGTGCCTTGAACTGCATGGTTTGCAGCCAATGTCTATTAATCTTTTCAATTTTATACACAATTGTCTTAGTGTATCATTGCACCTTACAAGGTTTAAAAGAGAGGAGTGATGTTCCTTTGATCTTGACCCGTAATCTAGTTCCATGCTGGACTTGCCCACACAACGTTACAATTGCCTGTTTGTCTGTTCTCAGTTGTTTTGTGATATGAATGATGTCCTACTCTGCTTATCGTATTATAAACTTCGTCTCTTTATCCTTAGCCCTCAATACAATGTGAAGAAATAGACAATACATTAGCGATGGTACATGGTCATATGTTTGGAACCTGGTTTTATTATGTACTTTGCAATAAAATACAACTAATATTTTACATGGGTTCACCAGAATAAGTTATGTATATAGACCAAAGCTATTTTGTTTGGTTTTGCTGCCTCCTAAATATCTTCTATTCTGGTACTACTAATGTAAAACCTCACTTTTCAGCGAGCTATGGAAAAAATGGTGGAACCGCCACCTTATGAAGGTGGCGAGGCAACTATAACCGCAATGTCAGCTCTTGCTGCAGTGGGTCAGTACCTGTCCACTAACAGTGCCAAAAGCACATTCCTGCGTAATATTGGGTTGGTTGTTAAGGCAATATCGTCCAAACTGCCTCATGATCAAGATATGCAAGCTCAAAGCAATGTTGTATCTGCGCTCCAGACACAAGTCCATTCCCTAACAGAGACCCTTTGTGAAACAAGGAGAAACATTGCTCAATGTCATCAAGATATGCATGGTTTTGAAACCAGACTATCAGACATTTGCTATGTTGTTCAGGAGCCTAGGGGAAATGAAGGCGAGGGTTATGGTGCTCCATCGGACAATACAACATGAAAACGTAACAGTCAGGTCAAATGAACTGAGCTTCTGAACTTCTGGTGGTGCATTTATCTGCTAGACTGTTAAGTTTTATGCCAACCTTCCTTTTTTTATATAGTTGTAATTTGTTTTGGTGCGATACAAAATTTATTCTTAACGTGCAGCCACTGGTTGAAGAAAACAGCAAGCCATTTTTGTATAGTGTAGGGTGTTCCCTATATTTGCACTGGTGGCGATCTTTGATGCCGAGTGGATGTAATCTGTGCAATCGCCTTAATAGCCTAGCGTTAGTTTCGGCCTTATTTATTGCCTAGTCTTCTTTTTCCCTAGTTTGCTAGTGGCCGCAACTACCATGGGCCATATACGGGCCGTAGGATCCATGGGTCTCCTACGGGCCGTCGATAAATGGGCCTGTAATCGGTGGGCCTCGGGCGGTCAGATAAATGGGTCTACATGGGCCGTAATCGGGTGTAATTGGTATCGGCCCAACACGGTAACAGGCCATTAACAGGCCGTAGGACAGCAAAGGCTTAATTCTATCACAGGCATAACGGGTCGTTAATGGGCCAGAACATAGGACGGGATGGAAACGGCGCAACGGGTTAACAGGCCAGAAACGGGCCGACTCTTGCCATGGGCCGAATTTGGCCCATTAGGGTAACAGGCCAGTAATGGGCCGACTCTTGCCATGGGCCAAATTTGGCCCATTAGGGGAACAGGCCAGTAACGGGCCGACTCTTGCCATGGGCCGAATTTGGCCCATTAGGGGAACATGCCAGTAACGGTCCAGAAGTAATCGAGGTCCGATAAGGAGCCCAAGAATGTATGGGCCGTCAATAGGCCGAAAGCTAACATGGGCTAGAAATGGCCCATGTAAATCACGGGCCGTTAACGGGTATAAATAAAATTACTGTTCATTATGGGCTAGAGTCACCGTGGGCCTGTAAAGGGTCGAAAGATACGAAGGCCTCATATGGGCCGAAAGACGTCGTGGGCCATACATGGGCCAAAAGTGAAATGGGCTGGTGTTATATTCAACGGCCCACATGACGTTGTTGGGCCGAATTCCTTTAGGGCCTAACGGGCCGTTACTTAACGGGCCGTAAAATGGGCTATTTGCGAAGAGACCGTTAACAGGCTTTTCATGGGCCAGCCCGTTAACTTTTGACCAAGTCAAACGGGCCAGCTTTGTAAGCTAAATGGGCCAGTGGTGGGCCGTGGCACGTGTCGACATATCATAGGCGCCTATCTGACCCACTGACGAGCTAACACGTGTTTCGTCCGGCCAATAAGAATTTTACACGTGGAAATTTCCCATTGGCCGGGGCTGTTAACAGGTTATCAGATCCAAGACCCGACCCGATATCTTAACAGCGTTCCGTTACGGTGGATGCCACGTGTCGGTCACCCTTGACGAATGCACATCTGTGACGCGCGATTTATCATCTTGGAAGTGGACACTTCCGTGATGATAATTTTGGTAATGTCATGGAACACTTCTACGACAGCACAGGTATGACTATCTTGATTCTGCCATAAAATCGTCATGGATGTACATGCATGACAAAAAACGCGACCTACTGTGACAAACACGTATCATCACGGAAGTGTATTTTTTTTGTAGTGATGCCTACCGGGGCATCCCCAAGCTTAGATGCTTGAGACTTCTTGAAATATTATCTTGGGATGCCTTGGGCATCCCTAAGCTTGAGCTTTTGTGTGTCCTTAATTCCTTTTATATAACGGTTTCCCTAAATATTAAAACTTCATCCACACAAAACTCAACAAGAACTCGTGAGATAAGTTAGTATAAATCAATGCAATAATCTTATCATTATCTACTATAGCAAATCACAAAAATTATCATTTAACATTGCATACTAAATGCCTCTGCATATTCAATACTCATATCCTCAAATAGAATAATTAAACAAGAAAACATATGCAAGCAATGCAAACATAACAACAATCTATGTAAACAGAATAGTATGTAAAGTATGCAAGAGGAATCATACTTCTCTAACTCCAAAAATTCTGAAAAAATTACCACACTGTAGAAACTTTGTTATTTCTCAATGTGTAAAAAATTCGAGATTTTATCATGTTCAGACTTTCCAAAAGAATTCAGACAATGATAGAATTTTTTTTGTTTTCAAAAAAACAACATATTGACTTGCAAAATAAGCATGGTAAAGGCTATACTTGACATTTTTATTGAAATAAAAGATGGAAAACTGATAACCCACAAGTATAGGGGATCGCAACAGTTTTTGAGGGTAGAGTATTTAACCCAAATTTATTGATTCGACACAAGGGGAGACAAAGAATATTCTCAAGTATTAACAGTTGAGTTGTCAATTCAACCGCACCTCAAAGACTTAATATCTGTAGCAAAGTATTTAGTATCAAAGTAATATGGAAGTAACGGTAACGGTGGCAAAATTAATAGTATTGGTTTTGTAGTGATTGTAACAGTGGCAACGGTAAAGTAACTAAGCAAAGATCAATATGTGAAAAGCTCGTAGGCAATGGATCAGTGATGGATAATTATGTCGGATGCGATCCCTCATGCAACAGTTATAACATAGGGTGACACAGAACTAGCTCCAGTTCATCAATGTAATGTAGGCATGTATTTCGAATATAGTCATACGTGCGAAAGAGTATGCAGCATTCAAAGCAACGTCATCAATTTCCAACAAGTTCTGACATCATTTGTTGTTTTCGGTCATTTACCTAATTGTTTAGAGAGCTAAATGACCGTGAAATTGAAAATCACTACAAAATGAATTCTGAAAATGTTGAAACTTGGCATGGTATCATCATTTCACCTGCATAGCATGTGCGAAAGAGTAGAGAGGGTCACGGCAAAAACTGGACGCACTTCGTGTACAAACTGGACAAACTCTTTCGGAGTATCAGGGTTTCGGACGAGAACTCATCTATTACATGGGCACTTCAATGTTTTTTAAACTTATTTGAACTTCGGACTTCTTTTGTGTTCAGTATGTAGCATTCAAAGCGACATCATCAATTTCCAACATGTTCTGACATCATTTGTTGTTTTCCGGTCATTTACCTAATTGTTTAGAGAGCTAAATGACCGTGAAATTGAAAATCACTACAAAATGAATTCTGAAAATGTTGAAACTTGGCATGGTATCATCATTTCACCCGCATAGCATGTGCGAAAGAGTAGAGAGGGTCACGGCAAAAACTGGATGCACTTCGTGTACAAACTGGACAAACTCTTACGGAGTATCAGGGTTTCGGACGAGAACTCATGTGTTACACGGGCACTTCAATGTTTCTTAAACTTATTTGAACTCCGGACTTCTTTTGTGTTCAGTATGCAGCATTCAAAGCGACGTCATCAATTTCAACATGTTCTGACATCATTTGTTGTTTTTCGGTCATTTACCTAATTGTTTAGAGAGCTAAATGACCGTGAAATTGAAAATCACTACAAAACGAATTCTCAAAATGTTGAAACTTGGCATGGTATCATCATTTCACCCGCATAGCATGTGCGAAATAGTAGAGAGGGTCACGGCAAAAACTGGACGCACTTCGTGTACAAACTGGACAAACTCTTTCGGAGTATCAGGGTTTCGGACGAGAACTCATCTGTTACACGGGCACTTCAATGTTTTTTAAACTTATTTGAACTCCGGACTTCTTTTGTGTTCAGTATGCAGCATTCAAAGCGACGTCATCAATTTCCAACATGTTTTGACATCATTTGTTGTTTTTCGGTCATTTACCAAATTGTTTAGAGAGCTAAATGACCGTGAAATTGAAAATCGCTACAAAATGAATTCTGAAAATGTTGAAACTTGGCATGGTATCATCATTTCACCCGCATAGCATGTGCGAAAGAGTAGAGAGGGTCACGGCAAAAAATGGATGCACTTCGTGTACAAACTGGAAATAGAAGAAAATAAATAGAAGAACAGAAATAATGCAGAAATGAAAAAAAACTATACAAAAAATTACTCAAAAATAAATAGAAGAAAATAAATAATGCAGAAAAGAAAAAAACTATATAAAAAATTACTCAAAAATAAATAGAAGAAAATAAATAATGCAGAAAAGATAAAACTATATAAAAATTTGTTGGCACGCTGCCCAGTGGGCCTGCCAGACCTAGGGTGTGCAAATGCAGGCCCAGAAGGGCCAGCAGACTCACAGGGCAGCGCGCCCTAGTTAAGCCCAGAAGCCTGCTATATAGAGAAGCTCGAAGGAGCAGCCGCGGCTGGGTTTATAAACCAGTGCGGCTGCCCTTCGCTCGGCGAGGTGGGACTAAACATTGTGCACCGCCGGTGGCAGCACACAACCATTAGTACCGGTTGGTGGCTCCAACCGGTACTAAAGGGGGGGTCTTTAGTACCGGTTCGTGGCACGAACTGGTACTAAAGGGGTCGTTTCCCGCCCCATGGCCTAACGAAAATTGGCCTTTAGTACCGGTTGGTGGCTCCAACCGGTACTAAAGACCCCTCCTATATATATGGCACTTACAAAAAAATCAGTTTCATCGACCACCAGTACTTCTTCTCGATCCAACTTCTTCGCCGCGCCCGTCACCCATTGCGCGCCACCATCGCCGCCCCCGCCGCCCGTCGTCGCCGTCGCCCACGCCACCCGTCGTCGCCGTCACCGCCGTCGCCCCCGCCACCCGTCGTCGCCATCACCATCGTCGCCCTCGCGCGCCGCGCCCGTCGCCGCCGCCTCTCACCCGCCGCGCCCGTCCCCGTCGTCGCCCGCCGCCGCTCGTACGCCGCCGTGCCCCGCTCGTACACACACACACATACACACACACACAGACACACACACACACCACACCAGACACACACACACATACACACACACACACATTGTTTTTACTTGTTTTCTATTTTCTGTTGTTTAGATTAATGTTAGATAAATTACGTAGATAATAATGTTAGAATGTTAATGTTAGATGAATTATATGGAAAAGATGTTAAATATTAATGTCAAATATATTTTACATGAATTAGAACAAGTTGAACTAGTTGAATTAGTATAGCTAGATATTAATTAGGTATATATATATGAGATTTGAACTTGTTGAATTAATATAACTAGTTTATTTTTAGTATGAAAATTAATAGAACAAGTTTATTTTTAGTAAGAAAATTTAGGTATATGAGATTTGATGATCTAATCAAAATATTACTATATAGAACTACCTACTTTATTTTAGTAAGAAATTAATAGAACTAGTTTATTTTTAGTAAATGCTTAGTTGAATTAATAGAACTAGTTTATTTAGTTGAATTAATAGAACTAGTAAGTGTTTAATGTTTCACCTATATATGAACATATGTTAGATATTAATGTCAAATGTTAGATGAATTAGATATAAATTATATGTTAGATGTATATTTAATTTAGTTATATGAGATTTCATTATCTAAATAACATTTTATTATATAGAACTAGCTACCTTATTTTTAGTAAGAAAATTAATAGAACTAGTTTAGTTGAATTAGTTAGTTGAATTAGTTCAATTAATTAGGTATATTCTTCGTAAGTGCTTAGTTGAATTAGTTCAATTAATTAGTTGAACTAGTTGAATTAACAGAATTAGTTGAATTAATAGAACTAATAAGTGTTTAATGTTTCACCTATGAACATAGGAATGTCGTCTGACGACGAACACGATTTCATTATGTGCGAATACTGCGAAGACCAGCGCGGCCTGTGCGGTAGAAATTTTTTAGTTGATGATAGACGCTTCAGCATCAAGCTGGATGAGAACTTCGAAGTGGATACAGTATGTCATAACGACAAGTCTTTTTTCGTAATTAAGCATGTCTTATGCTTCATTTGCTTCAACTTTTAATTTTAATTTTTCACTATTCTACTAGTGTATCCCCTGCCATGCAAGAATTTTTGTCTTGGATAAGATAGGTTTCAGTCCTAACGAAACTATGGAGGTAAAAAGAGTTTACTTGAAGACCGAGCATGGTTATACCTTCAACGTCAAATTATACAATGCAGACACATACACCTATTTTGAATGCAAAACTTGGCAAGCACTATGCAAGGCTTATGCATTAGAGCCTGATATGGTTATCACCTTTGATATTCGTCCGGAAGATGATATTGAAGGTAATAGAGACATCTGGGTCGATGTGCAGACGCCTCCAGTTCTACCATTATGTGAGTTTCTCAACCAAGGTTGTCAGAATCATGATTTTGAATCGGATCGGAGCTTCGATGGTTGGATCGCAAATCATAGGATCTTCACTATCAGGATCGTAAAGTCGTAGATTCTAAGAACTAAAATCGTAGAATCATAGGGGTTAGTTTGGATCGTAAAGTCGTAGAATCGTATAACAGAATCGCGATTCTATCAACCTTGTTCTCAACCATATTTATGTCTTCGATATGAGATTATTTGAACCAATTGAATAATTAATAGATCTCAATTTATAATGACAGCTTACTTCCAATCAAGCAAACATGTCCGGCACTTGGTAGACAGGACCGTCCACTGTCCCGGGGCTGAACTAAACTGCGAGGAGACAAGTCATTATGTTTCATGGCTTGAGGATCTTGATGCTGTCAAGACAAATTTCTTTCCTGCACTTAGAAATGTTAGTACTCAAAACATGCGACCAATAGTGTTCGTACTGAACTATGGTCACATATATTTAGGAAAGATGGTAAGATTTCTACTATTTCTCCTCAGTGCATCTTTTGCATACATTATTTTTTTAAGCTAAACTTCATTGCTAAGTATGTTACTATACGATGTTCTTCAACAGGGACTCCCGATGAATGTTGTGCCTGATTGGATCGAGACTAAAGGTACCATGAATACTGTTAGCTTACGGCCAAGATATCCTACAATGCACTTTAGTGCATTCAGGATTTCTAATAGCGAGGAATGCTTAATAGTAAAATACTGGAGCAAAATTGTGAACGATCACAGAGAAGTACTAGGGGGCAGCAATCAGAAGCGCAACCCACGATTAGGAGACAGGTTCATCTGCATGCTCCAATATGATGAATCAGCAAAGCTATACATGTTCTATGCTATTTTACCTGAGAGAGAGCAGCAGGAGTGATTAATTAGCTAGTTCATGCTCTTAGTACTTGTCCTCTCATGTCTGTGTTCTTCGTCCTGAACTTAATCTCAAAGAGTGATTTGCTTTTGTGGTGTTATGAACGCTTATAATATCATTACCATGTTGAACTCGATGATATCTTTGCTATGAAAACCGTTGGTGATGATATATATGATGCAAGAGTTTTTATATTAATTAATATGATGATGAGTTATTATATCATTTATGAAAGAAATTGCATATTAGTTTCAACTGGATGGATTCTAGCTAAGTGATCAAGTATATGCCATATCCATATTACCTCGATCACTTCAGTAGGTGATCGAGTATATATAATATGGATATGACATATACTTGATGACTTAGCTAGGATCCATGCATCCAGTCAAACTAATCACCTAATGATTTAACAACTCATTATAATGTAAAACAATGACTAAATTAAATTGAAAAAACAAAATTAAAGTAAAAATAAAAAATAAAACAAAAACACACCCAAACATTTAGTACCGATTGGTGTTACCAAACGGTACTAATGTCCTATGCGCCCATGGAGCTGGCTCGTGCCACGTGGTTGCCCTTTAGCACCGGTTCGTGCTGAACCGGTACTAAAGGGGGGGGGGCTTTAGTGCCTACAATTTAGTGCCGGTTACCGAACCGGCACTAAAGTGCCTTACGAACTGGTGCTATTGCCCGGTTTTGCACTAGTGAATACATTAGCGATGGTACATGGTCATATGTTTGGAACCTGGTTTTATTATGTACTTTGCAATAAAATACAACTAATATTTTACATGGGTTCACCAGAATAAGTTCTGTATATAGACCAAAGCTATTTTGTTTGGTTTTGCTGCCTCCTTAATATCTTCTATTCTGGTACTACTAATGTAAAACCTCAACTTTTCAGCGAGCTATGGAAAAAATGGTGGAACCGCCACCTTCTGAAGGTGGCGAGGCAACTATAACCGCAATGTCAGCTGTTGCTGCAGTGGGTCAGTACCTGTCCACTAACAGTGCCAAAAGCACATTCCTGCGTAATACTGGGTTGGATGTTAAGGCAATATCGTCCAAATGGCCTCATGATCAAGATATGCAAGCTCAAAGCAATGTTGTATCTGCGCTCCAGACACAAGTCCATTCCCTAACAGAGACCCTTTATGAAACAAGGAGAAACATTGCTCAATGTCATCAAGATATGCATGGTTTTGAAACCAGACTATCAGACATTTGCTATGTTGTTCAGGAGCCTAGGGGAAATGAAGGCGAGGGTTATGGTGCTCCATCGGACAATACAGCATGAAAACGTAACAGTCAGGTCAAATGAACTAAGCTTCTGAACTTCTGGTGGTGCATTTATCTGCTAGACTGTTAAGTTTTATGCCAACCTTCCTTTTTTATATAGTTGTAATTTGTTTTGGTGCGATACAAAATTTATTCTTAACGTGCAGCCACTGGTTGAAGAAAACAGCAAGCCATTTTTGTATAGTGTAGGGTGTTCCCTATATTTGCACTGGTGGCGATCTTTGATGCCGAGTGGATGTAATCTGTGCAATCGCCTTAATAGCCTAGCGTTAGTTTCGGCCTTATTTATTTCCTAGTCTTCTTTTTCCCTGGTTTGCTAGTGGCCGCAACTACCATGGGCCATATACGGGCCGTAGGATCCATGGGTCTCCTACGGGCCGTCGATAAATGGGCCTGTAATCAGTGGGCCTCGGGCTGTCAGATAAATGGGTCTACATGGGCCGTAATCAGGCGTAATTGGTATTAGCCCAACACGGTAGCAGGCCATTAACAGGCCGTAGGACAGCAAAGGCTTAATTTTGTCACAGGCATAACGGGTCGTTAATGGGCCAGAATATAGGACGGGCTGGAAACGGCGCAACGGGTTAATCGGCCAGAAACGGGCCGACTCTTGCCATTGGCCGAATTTGGCCCATTAGGGTAACAGGCCACTAATGGGCCGACTCTTGCCATGGGCCAAATTTGGCCCATTAGGGGAACAGGCCAATAACGGGCCGACTCTTGCCATGGGCCGAATTTGGCCCATTAGGGGAACAGGCCAGTAACGGGCCGGAAGTAATCGAGGGCCGAAAAGGAGCCCAAGAATGTATGGGCCGTCAATAGGCCGAAAGCTAACACGGGCTGGAAATGGCCCATTTAAATCACGGGCCGTTAACGGGTATAAAGAAAATTACTGTTCATTATGGGCTAGAGTCACCGTGGGCCTGTAAAGTGCCAAAAGATACGAAGGCCTCATATGGGCTGAAAGACGTCGTGGGCCATACATGGGCCGAAAGTGAAATGGGCTGGTTTTATATTCAACGGCCCACATGACGTTGTGGGGCCGAATTCCTTTAGGGCCTAACGGGCCATGACTTAACGGGCCGTAAAATGGGCTATTTGCGAAGAGACCGTTAACAGGCTTTTCATGGGCCAGCCCGTTAACTTTTGACCAAGTCAAACGGGCTAGCATTGTAAGCTAAATGGGCCAGTGGTGGGCCGTGGCACGTGTCAACATATCATAGGTGCCTATCTGACCCACTGACGAGCTGACACGTGTTTCGTCCGGCCAATAAGAATTTTACACGTGGAAATTTCCCATTGGTTGGGGCTGTTAACGGGTTATCGGATCCAAAACCCGACCTGATATATTAATACCATTCTGTTACGGTGGATGCCATGTGTCGGTCACCCTTGATGAATGGACATCTGTGACGCGCGATTTATCGTCATGGAAGTGGACACTTCCGTGATGATAATTTTGGTAATGTCATGGAACACTTCTACGACAGCACAGGTATGACTATCTTGATTCTGTCATAAAATCGTCATGGATGTACATGCATGACAAAAAACGCGACCTACTGTGACAAACACGTATCATCACGGAAGTGTATTTTTTTGTAGTGATGCCTACCGGGGCATCCCCAAGCTTAGATGCTTGAGACTTCTTGAAATATTATCTTGGGATGCCTTGGGCATCCCTAAGCTTGAGCTTTTGTGTGTCCTTAATTCCTTTTATATAACGGTTTCCCTAAATATTAAAACTTCATCCACACAAAACTCAACAAGAACTCGTGAGATAAGTTAGTATAAATCAATGCAATAATCTTATCATTATCTACTATAGCAAATCACAAAAATTATCATTTAACATTGCATACTAAATGCCTCTGCATATTCAATACTCATATCCTCAAATAGAATAATTAAACAAGAAAACATATGCAAGCAATGCAAACATAACAACAATCTATGTAAACAGAATAGTATGTAAAGTATGCAAGGGGAATCATACTTCTCTAACTCCAAAAATTCTGAAAAAATTACCACACTATAGAAACTTTGTTATTTCTCAATGTGTAAAAATTTCGAGATTTTATCATGTTCAGACTTTCTAAAAGAATGCAGACAATGATAGAAATTTTTTTGTTTTCAAAACAACAACATATTGACTTGCAAAATAAGCATGGTAAAGGCTATACTTGACATTTTTATTGAAATAAAAGATGGAAAACTGATAACCCACAAGTATAGGGGATCACAACAGTTTTCGAGGGTAGAGTATTTAACCCAAATTTATTGATTCGACACAAGGGGAGACAAAGACTATTCTCAAGTATTAACAGTTGAGTTGTCAATTCAACCGCACCTAAAAGACTTAATATCTGTAGCAAAGTATTTAGTATCAAAGTAATATGGAAGTAACGGTAATGGTGGCAAAATTAATAGTATTGGTTTTGTAGTGATTGTAACAGTGGAAATGGTAAAGTAACTAAGCAAAGATCAATATGTGAAAATCTCATAGGTAATGGATCAGTGATGGATAATTATGTCGGATGCGATCCCTCATGCAACAGTTATAACATAGGGTGACATAGAACTAGCTCCAGTTCATCAATGTAATGTAGGCATGTATTCTGAATATAGTCATATGTGCTTATGGAAAAGAACTTGCATGACATCTTTTGTCCTACCCTCCCATGGTAGCGGGGTCCTATCGGAAACTAAGGGATATTAAGGCCTCCTTTTAATAGAGTACCGGAACAAAGCATTAACACTTAGTGAATACATGAACTCCTCAAACTACGGTCATCACCGGTAAGTATCCCGATTATTGTCACTTCAGGGTTAACGGATCATAACACATAATAGGTGACTATAGACTTGCAAGATAGGATCAAGAACTCACATATATTCATGAAAACATAATAGGTTCATATCTAAAATCATTGCACTCAGGCCCTAGTGACAAGCATTTAGCATAGCAAAGTCATAGCAACATCAATATCAGAACATAATGGATACTAGGGATCAAACCCTAACAAAACTAACTCGATTACATGATAAATCTCATCCAACCCATCACCGTCCAGCAAGCCTATGATGGGATTACTCACGCACGGCGGTGAGCATCATGAAATTGGTGATGGAGGAAGGTTGATGATGACGATGGCGATGGATTCCCCTCTCCGAAGCCTCGAACGGACTCCAGATCAGCCCTCCCGAGAGAGATTAGGGTTTGGCGGCGGCTCTGTATCATAAAATGTGATGAATCCTTCTCTATGATTTTTTCTAGACATGAATATATAGAGTTGGAGTTAAGGTCAGTGGAGCATCAGGGGGGCCACGAGGCAGGGGGCGCGCCCCCCACCCTCATGGACATGGTATGGGCCCCCTGATGTAGATTCTTTCGCCAGTATTTTTTATATATTCCAAAAATATTCTTCGTTGATTTTCAGGTCATTCCGAGGACTTTTATTTTTGCACAAAAATAACACCATGGCAATTCTGCTGAAAACAGTGTCAGTCCGGGTTAGTTCCATTCAAATCATGCAAGTTAGAGTCCAAAACAAGGTCAAAAGTGTTTGGAAAAGTAGATACGATGGAGACGTATCAACTCCCCCAAGCGTAAACCTTTGCTTGTCCTCAAGCAATTCAGTTGACAAACTGAAAGTGATAAAGAAAAACTTTTACAAACTCTGTTTGATCTTGTTGTTGTAAATATGTAGAGCCAACATTCAAGTTTTCAGCAAAGTTTATGAACTAACCATATTCACAATAACATTTAGGTCTCGTGTTTGCTCATATCAATGTCATAATCAACTAGCGAGCAATAATAGTAAGTCTCGGATGACAACACTTTCTCAAAACAATCATAATATGATATAACAAGATGGTATCTCGCTAGCCCTTTCTGAGACCGTAAAACATAAATGCAGAGCACCTCTGAAGATCAAGGATTGACTAAACATTGTAATTCATGGTAAAAGAGATCCAGTCACAGTCATACTCAATGTAAACTAATAGTAATACATGCAAATGACAGTGGGCTCTCCAACTGGTGCTTTTTAATAAGAGGACGATGAATCAACATAAAAGTAAATAGATAGGCCCTTCGCAGAGGGAAGCAGGGATTTGTAGAGGTGCCAGAGCTCGATTTTGAAACAGAGATAAATACTATTTTGAGTGGTATACTTTCATTGTCAACATAACAACCGAGAGATCTCGGTATCTTCCATGCTAGACACATTATAGGTGGTTCCCAAACAGAATGGTAAAGTTTATACCCCCCCCCCCACCAACAAACATCAATCTATGGCTTGTCCGAAACAACGGGTGCCTCCAACTAACAACAATCCTAGGGGAGTTTTGTTTGCAATTATTTTGATTTGGTTAGAACATGGGACTGGGCATCCCGGTTACCAGCCATTTTCTCGTGAGTGAGGAGCGGAGTCCACTCCTCTTGAGAATAACCCGCCTAGCATGGAAGATATAGATAACCCTAGTTGATACATGAGCTATTCGAGCATACAAAACATAATTTCATTTGAAGGTTTAGAGTTTGGCACATACAAATTTACTTGGAACGGCAGGTAGATACCGCATATAGGAAGGTATGGTGGACTCATATGGAATAACTTTTGGGGTTTATGGAAGTGGATGCACAAGCAGTATTCCCGCTTAGTACAAGTGAAGGCTAGAAAGAGACTGGGAAGCGACCAGCTAGAGAGCGACAACAGTCATGAACATGCATTAAAATTAATCAACACTGAATGCAAGCATGAGTAGGATATAGTTCACCATGAACATAAATATCGTGGAGGCTATGTTGATTTTGTTTCAACTACATGCGTGAACATGTGCCAAGTCAAGCCACTCAAATCATTCAAAGGAGGATACCACCCTATCATACCACATCACAACCATTTTAATAGCATGTTGGCATGCAAGGTAAACCATTATAAACTCCTAGCAAATTAAGAATGGCATGAGTAACTATAATCTCTAATTGTCATTGCAAACATGTTTCATTCATAATAGGCTGAATCAGGAACGATGAATTAATCATATTTACAAAAACAAGATAGGTCAAGTTCATACCAGCTTTTCTCATCTTAATCAGTTCATCATATATCGTCATAGTTTCCTTTCACTTGCACGACCGAACGGTGTGGATAATAATAATAGTGCACGTGCATTGGACTAAGCTGGAATCTGCAAGAATTCAATACACAGGAGAAGACAAGGTAATATGGGCTCTTTGTTAGATCAACAATAATGCATATGAGAGCTACTCAACATTTTCATCATGGTCTTCTCCTCTCGACCCCAAAGAAAAGAAAAGAAAGAAAACTATTTACACGGGAAAGTCCCAACAAGCAAATGAAGAACGAGAAATATTTTTGGGTTTTATTTTTAATTACTACTACTACAACCATGGAAACCAAACTAGCTAAAAGCTACAACTATTTTTTTTGGTTTTTCTTAAGGTTTTTCAAACACACAAGAAGAATGCTGGAAAAGAAAATTAAACTAGCATGGATATTACTGTGAAAAAGTATGAGCACCTACAACTGGCATGAGTGTGTGAACATGAATGTAATGTCGACGAGGAATACGTACTCGCCCAAGCTTAGGCTTTTGGCCTAAGTTGGTCTATGGCCACGGCTCAAAGCCACCCTCTCCGGTGTACGGAGGAGTGTCCTCTGGGTGCCACTGGTTGGCGATCTCCTCCAGATCCCACTGATAAACAAACTGACGGTAAGGATCAAGTGGTGGCTCCGTCTCAGGCTCTAGAGCTGGTGTCAGGCTCCAGTATGCATGAACGGCCTCCGGCAAAACAAGGTACGTGCCTGAAAATATGTTGAACAAAGAGGGAGCAGGCAAGGTAATAGTCTCAAAGTAATTTTTATCCAATATCAATCTATATTTAAGCATATTCTTCTTATCCTTAACAATAAAATCATGTGCTACCAGGCTCTTATAATCTATAAAAATAGGAGGCAACAACTTTTCCTCTTTCCAATAATGTCTAATAGGTATGTTAAAGTGTGCAGCAAGGCGCGAGGCAAAGATGCCTCCAAAGAAGGGACCCTTTGTACGGTTCAGATTTAACCGTTTAGCAACAATAGCGCCTAAACTGAAAGTGGTATCACGAAACAGGGCATGGCGCAAAATAACAATATCAGGGCACTAAGGTTTCCACTGTTCCCGCGATCAATTAAGCATCTACTAGCAAATATTGCAAAGTAACGTAGAACAGGAAAATGTATGCTAGTAATTCTTTCATCGGAAACCTTCCTTGTTTCCCCCTACAGCAATCATATCAATAAACCCCTCCACATCATTACGATGTGGTTCCTCTATGCTGCCCTCAAAGGGTATCTTACAGACCCGACAAAATCATAAAGTGACATCTCCTTAACCTCATCGTATAAATGAAATTCCACTGAAGGTGGTGATTTCTTAGCATGAAATTAAAAATTTTGCACGAAAATATTAGTGAGGAGGAGATATTGTTTGCGCTGGTCGCGGAGGAAGTCGACGAGTCCTGCATTCTCAGGCAAATAATAAAAATCTTCATAAATTCCCGGCTTCTCTCAAGAATTCATCACAAGGCCATTCACACGGCCGAACCTCCGCAGTGCGGGGGAGATTATATTTGGGCTTCTTATTTTCTTCACTTTGCTTATTCTTCGAGCTTCGGCTCGAAGAGCCCCTCAACAATCTCTTCATCATTTTCTTTCTCTGAAAAATTTCTGAAATTTTTAGTGACTCAAAATAAAAGTGAACCAAACTCAACAAAATTGATAGAAACTACTCCTACAAGTGCCTAGAGGCTAAATCATCCATTAAAACTACTTTTCACCACATAAATTTGACATGCAAGCTCAAGAACAGGGTCAGCTAAGCAGCAAAAATTTGCAATAAATAAGGCACTAGAACAAAAGCTAATTGGACCATTGGAGGAGTCACATACCGAAGAACAATCCCCCAAAGCAGTTTTGTGAATGGAGCTTTGAGTAAGGAAATCGAAAATGGCAGCAAGATGAGCTAGAACTCGGGTTTGAGCTGGTGGATGATTTTTTTGGAGGAAGATGAAGTGTGTGGGTGCAAGAATAAGTGGAGGGGGCCTACGTGGGGTCCACGAGGCAGGGGGCGTGCCCCAGGGGGTGGGCACGCCCTCCACCCTCGTGGGCACATGGTGGGTCCCCCTGATGTGTTCTCAATGCCAATAATTATTAAATATTCTAGAAAAAATCATATAAAATTTTCAGGACATTTGGAGAACTTTTATTTTCGGGGTATTTTTTATTGCAATGATAATTCAGAAAACAAACAGAAAATACTATTTTTGCTTTTTTAAACTAAATAACAGAAAGTAAAAATAGGGTACACAGAGTTGTGCTTTCTAACTTCATCCATCTCATACTCATCAAAAGGAATCCACTAACAAGGTTGATCAAGTCTTATTAACAAACTCTTTCGGAATAACATGAAACCGGAGAATTTTCGAATAACACTAGGTTACCTCAACGGGGATATGCATGTCCCCAGTAATAAGAATATCATATTTGTTCTTGACAGCAGGAAGAGGAAACTCAAAACCTCCAATAGTAATTGTTGGAATTTTTCCAATAGAATTGATACTGTGGGCTTGAGGTTGTTTCCTCGGAAAGTGTACCGTATGCTCATTACCATTAACATGAAAAGTGACATTGGCTTTGTTGCAATCAATAACAGCCCCTGGAGTATTCAAAAAGGGTCTACCAAGAATAATAGCCATACTATCATCCTCGGGAATATCAAGAATAACAAAGTCCGTTGAAATAGTAACGTTTGCAACCACAACAGGCACATCCTCACAAATACCGACAGGTATAGCAGTTGATTTATCAACCATTTGCAAAGATATTTCAGTAGGTGTCAACTTATTCAAATCAAGTCTACGATATAAAGAGAGAGGCATACCACTAACACCGGCTCCAAGATCACATAAAGCAGTTTTAACATAGTTTCTTTTAATGGAGCATGGTATAGTTGGTACTCCTGGATCTCCTAGTTTCTTAGGTATTCCACCTTTAAAAGTATAATTAGCAAGCACGGTGGAAATTTCAGCTTCCTGTATCTTTCTTTTATTTGTAACAATATCTTTCATATACTTAGCATAATGATTCATTTTAAGAATATCAGTCAAATGCATATGCAAAAAGATGGGTCTAATCATTTCAGCAAAGCGCTCAAAATCCTCATCATCCTTTTTCTTGGATGGTTTAGGAGGAAAGGGCTTGGGTTTCTGAACCCATGGTTCTCTTTCTTTATCGTGCTTTCTAGCAACAAAGTCTCCCTTATTATAACGTTGATTCTTTAATTGTGGGTTATCAAGATCAACAGCAGGTTCAGTCTCTACATCATAGTCATTGCTAGGTTGAGCATCAACGTGAACATCATCATTAACATTATCACTAGGTTCATGTTCATTACCAGATTGTGTTTCAGCATCAGAAATAGAAATATCATTGGGATTCTCAGGTGTGTCAACAACAGGTTCACTAGAAGCATGCAAAGTCCTATCATTTTTCTTTTTCTTCTTCTTAGAAGTACTAGGTGCATCAACATTAGTTCTCTCAGAATCTTGCTCAATTCTCTTAGGGTGGCCCTCAGGATACAAAGGTTCCTGAGTCATTTTATCCCCCCTAGTCATAACTCTAACAACATTATCATTTTTCTTATTATTGAATTCATTGAGCAAATCATTCTGAGCTTTAAGTACTTGTTCTACTTGAGTGGTAACCATAGAGGCATGTTTGCTAATAAGTTTATGTTCACCTTTAACTCTAGACATATAATCACTCAAGTGTTCAATCATATAGGCCTTACGTTTCAATTATCTACGCACATAAGCATTGAAGTTTTCTTATTTAACAATAACATTATCAAACTCATCTAAGCATTGGCTAGCAGACTTATAATGAGGAATATCACCTTCATCAAATCTATAGAGAGAATTTACCTTTACTACCTATGTCGGGTTATCAAGACCATGTATTTCTTCAATAGGTGGTAAATTCTTAACATCTTCAGCTTTAATACCCTTTTCTTTCATAGATTTATTTGCCTCTTGCATATCTTAAGGACTGAGAAATAGAATACCCCTTTTCTTCGGAGTTGGCTTAGGAGTTGATTCAGGAAGTGTCCAATAATTTTCATTACTCAGCATATTATTCAATAGCAATTCAGCTTGATCAACAGTTCTTTCCCTGAAACACAACCAACACAACTATCCAGGTGGTGTCTGGAAACATCGGTTAGTCCATTATAAAAGATATCAAGTATTTCATTTTTCTTGAGAGGATGATCAGGCAAAGCATTAAGTAATCAGAGAAGCCTCCCCCAAGCTTGTGGGAGGCTATCTTCTTCAATTTGCACAATATTATATATTTCCCTTAAGGCAGCTTGTTTCTTATGAGCGGGGAAATATTTAGCAGAGAAGTAATAAATCATATCCTTGGGACTACGCACACTACCATGATCAAGAGAATTAAACCAAATTTTAGCATCACCCTTTAATGAGAATGGAAACAACTTAAGGATAAAGTAATATTGAGTTTTCTCATCATTAGTGAACAGGGTGGCTATATCATTTAATTTAGTAAGATTTGCGACAGCACTTTCAGATTCATAGCCATAAAAAGGACCAAATTCAACCAAAGTAACTAACTTAGGATCGATAGAGAAATCATAATCCTTATCAGAAATACAGATAGGTGAAGTAGCAAAAGAGGGTCATATTTCATTCTAGCATTCAAAGACTTTTCTTTCAGCTTAGCTAACAGTTTCTTAAAATCATATCTATCATTGCAAGCTAAAAAGTCTCTAGCAGTTTCTTCATCCATAATATAACCCTCAGGCACAACATGCAATTCATATCTAGGAGGAGAATCTTCATCATCACTTTCATCAATATTATCAGTTTCAATAATTTCATTCTCTCTAACCCTAGCAAGTTGTTCATCAGGAAATTCACCTAGTGGAAAAGTATTATCAAGCATAGAAGGAGTTTCATCATAAGCATCATGCAAAGCAGAAGTGGCATCATCGATAACATGCGACATATCAGGATGAATAGCAGGAGTAGGTGTCACAAGTTTACTCATAACAGAAGGTGAATCAAGTGCAGAGCTAGAAGGTAGTTCCTTACCTCCCCTCGTAGTTGACGGAAATGCCTTGGTTCTTTCATCTTTCAAGTTCTTCATAATGATCAGCAGATATAAATCCCAAGTGACTCAAAGAATAGTGCTATGCTCCCCGGCAGCGGCGCCAGAAAATAGTCTTGATAACCCACAAGTATAGGGGATCACAACAGTTTTCGAGGGTAGAGTATTCAACCCAAATTTATTGATTCAACACAAGGGGAGCCAAAGAATATTCTCAAGTATCAACAGTTGAGTTGTCAATTCAACCGCACCTGAAATACTTAATATCTGCAGCAAAGTATTTAGTAGCAAAGTAATATGGAAGTAACGGTAACGGTGGCAAAAGTAATAGCATTGGTTTTGTAGTGATTGTAATAGTGGCAATGGTAAAGTAACTAAGCAAAGATCAATATGTGGAAAGCTCGTAGGCAATGGATTAATGATGGATATTTATGTCCGATGTGATCCCTCATGCAACAGTTATAACATAGGGTGACACAGAACTAGCTCTAGTTCATCAATGTAATGTAGGCATGTATTCCGAATATAGTCATACGTACTTATGGAAAAAACTTGCATGACATCTTTTGTCCTACCCTCCCGTGGTAGCGGGGTGCTATCAGAAACTAAGGGATATTATGGCCTCCTTTTAATAGAGTACCGGAACAAAGCATTAACACTTAGTGAATACATGAACTCCTCAAACTACGGTTGTCGGTGTCAAAACCGGCGGATCTCGGGTAGGGGGTCCCGAACTGTGCGTCTAAGGCAGATGGTAATAGGAGGCAGGGGACACGATGTTTCCCCAGGTTCGGGCCCTCTTGATGGAGGTAAAACCCTACGTCCTGCTTGATTGTTCTTGATGATATGAGTATTACAAGAGTTGATCTACCACGAGATCAAAGAGTCTAAACCCTAGAAGCTAGCCTATGGTACCCTCCGGTTTATATAGACAATGGAGGGGGCTAGGGTTACACAGAGTCGGTTACAAGGAAGGAAATATACATATCCGTACTTCCAAGCGTGCCTTCCACGCCAAGGAGAGTCCCATCCAGACACGGGACGAAGTCTTCAATCTTGTATCTTCATAGTCCAACAGCCCGGCCAAAGGATATAGTCCAGCTGTCCGGATACCCCCTAATCCAGGACTCCCTCAGTAGCTCCTGAACCAGGCTTCAATGACGATGAGTCCGGCGCGCAGATTGTCTTCGGCATTGCAAGGCGAGTTCCTCCTCCGAATACTTCATAAAATATTTTGAACACAAGGATCGTGTCCGGCTCTGCAAAACAAGTTCCACATAAAATCGTAGAGAGAATAATATTTTCACAAATCTAATCTGCCGACGCATTCCGCAGCGTGACATCACACCACAGCCAGGTCACCATTCGAATCATTTTTCACAACCAACCTCAGCGTGTTTCGCGAGAGGGTTTCCTTGGCACGTCTTGTCGAAGCAGAGATCATGTCCCCTTATTACGGGATTCCCATCAATATGGGCGTGGGTAACCCAACCGCGCCATCAATTACGGCACTTGGGGGATAAGCGAGTTTTACCAGGCTGGTGGGGGCGCATAGTTTAGTCCGCCCTTATAAAGGGACAAGGGTTCGCCTTTTTCTACCCACGCCTTCTTCCTCCTTGCTCATCCATTCTTGCGCACTCGAGCTCCAGCGCCCAAGTCCACATCCTTCTCCTCAACCCTCTCCAAACATGTCCGGAGCGGGAGGCAAGTGGATGGTCTCCTCCGTTACAGAGGGAGACATCAAAAAGCTGCGCGGGGCCGGATACTTAGCCACGGATATCGCGCACCGGCTGCCAGCCACGGGGCAGATCGTCCCTACCCCGGAACCTCACGAAAGGGTGGGTTTCCTCACCCACTTTGTCCGCGGACTGGGGTTTCCCCTCCATCCATTCGTCTGCGGCCTTATGTTCTATTATGGGCTGGACTTCCATGATCTGGCCCCGAATTTCATCCTCAACATCTTGGCGCTCATTGTTGTGTGTGAGGCTTTCCTCCGCATCCGGCCCCACTTTGGCCTATGGCTGAAGACCTTCAATGTCAAACCGAAGGTAGTAGGCGGCCAACAAGCGGAATGCGGCGGAGCCATGGTGGGCAAAATGCCCAATGTTATATGGCTCGAGGGCTCCTTCGTGGAGACCATAAAGGGGTGGCAATCGGGGTGGTTCTACATCACCGAGCCGCGCGGCACCAACTGGGTGGCGGCCCCCGAGTTTTGATCCGGAATCCCCACTCGGCTTACTTCCTGGAAGGAGAAGGGCCTGTCCCGGGGCTCATTGGTGGATCTGGACGGACTCCAGAAGTGTATCCGGAACATGATAAGCAAGAAACATAAGCTTGTCAACATAGTCCAGGTCATGCTCTTCCGCCGGATCCTCCCGTGTCAACAACGGGCTTTCAACTTATGGGAGTTCGACACGGCCCAGCACCAGACTCTACGCGAGCTATTTGACATGAGACATAAGGACGTCTGGAAGGTGCTGTTTAAGGGCACCGAGGTCCCCCCTCCCCTTACCGAGGACCGCGGGCTAAGGGCGACGCCTCCTGCAAATCCGGTAAGTTCTGTACATCTTGTAGGGTATTTATTTTCCATAGTTTAACCATGTGCAGGATCTGAGCTCACATGCCTTTGACATGACTGGGTGGAGACATCGGAGCAGATTGACTATCCGGCCCCTCTGCCCGAAGACCCTGCAGACGCTCTCCTGATGGAGTTGCGGACTCCGGCTCCTTATGAGGTGCCAGAGAAGAAGATCAAGAAGAAGGCCACAGGAACCCGAAAGAGTTCCCGGCGCCAGGTGGTATCGGACTCATCGTCTGATAATTCCGAGACGCACTCCTCCAGTAAAAACGAGGAGGAGGAAGATGAAGATTCTCCCCCTCCATCTGGGGGAGACAAAAAAAGGAAGGCAGCCCCAATCGGGGAGGCCGAAGGGTCCAAGAAGGGAAGGAATCTCCTTCCGGACTGTTCCACCACCGCCGCCGACAGCGAAGATGAGTGGTTACACAGGGCCAAGCCCCTGGCGAAGTCATAAGTATTCGGATACCAGAGTAACTCATAGCATACGTACTTTTATTGCACTGCTTCTCCTAACGTCGAATATGATCATGCAGTCCGCCCCGAGCCCGTATCGACGTATCCTTGTCGGACGGTTCCTTGGACTCGTCGGATATGAATAGTGATACACTTCCAACCGCTTCCTCTCCTCGCCCTACGGACAATGTCGAGGTATTGTCTCAAGGGGCACCGAGCCGGGGGGAGATAGTCCCGGAGGCGCCTCAAGGCGACCTCCCGGACTCCAGGCGCAAACGGAGCAAGACTCCTGAGGGCTCCAAGTTCAGCCCTCAGCCGAACACCGCGCCGGAACCTCCAGTGGTTTCGGACTCTGGCTGGCGGCCCCCTTCCAAGAGGGGCAAGCCGCACGTGCCGGTGACCTCTATCTATCCAGATGCACCGGACAACCTGCTGGGAGTGCTTCGTGGCGCTTCCATCGACAAACAGCACCGCACTATTATGAGTGCGGTGATCAAGAAGGTTCAGTCCGCCAAGAGCAGACTGACTGAAGCCTGTGCCAGCCTTCTAACAGGCTTTGAGGTAAGTGTTTAAAATATAGGAAAATATTACCGCATAGACAGTTGCCCCTGATGCTCTGTTTGGTGTTCACAAAGAAAAGCCGAATAGAGGATCAAATAATATCTGCAGGAGTCTAATATAAGTATGTCTGTATGCGTATGCAGGCTTCACTGCTGACCTGTGCCGCACTGACTGCGGAGGTCGCCGCGCTGAAGCAAAACCTCAAGCGGTCCGAGAAAGAGCTCGGCCTTACCAAGAGGAAGCTCGAGGAGAACAAAGGTAAGTAATACCTTGTCTATATATAAAAAAGATGTGGTTGAAAAATGATAGGATCATCATGGATGTGCCAGGGGCCACGACCGAAGTGGCGACCCTGAAGCAAGCGCTGTCCGAGGCCGAAAACAAAGCGGCCAAGGAGCGCATCAAGCGGGAGACACATGAGGCACGGGTGGGCGAGGTGCAGCAAGAGCTCCAGGCTCTTGTGAAGAAGCACGAGACTTTGGAGCTTGACTCGAAGACGTGAGAGTTTGAGCTTGCCGCAGCCCTTGAGAGCACAAAGTGTGCCAAGGCTGAGGCCCAAAAGGCCATCCAGGAAATTGAGGTGAAGAGGAAGATAGCGGCGGGTAAGGCATTCATTATGCAAAGCAAGCATGTGAAAGTAAATTACTTGTTACTTACCCGAGTCCGGAGCTCTCCAGGAGCATTCGCAGATTTGCCCCACAGCGTGTCAGATGCCGCAAAGTACTACCAGGCCGAGGAGGGAAGCTCGATGGAGAAGTTGTTCTGGTCTCAGTATACTGGGACCGAACACCCGATGCCTATGAGCAACCAGCTGAAGCAACTAGTGGAGCTGCACAAGGCGGCCGAACAAGCCATGAGGGGCCTTATAGTCCGGATGTGGCCTGGCGACTCCCTTCCCAACAGCTACTTCGGCCTGGTGAGGCGGCTTGTGGATGCCTGCCCACGGCTGGAAGTCATAAAGCGGTCCGTCTGCATCGAAGGTGCTTGCCGGGCTTTTGCCCGTGCGAAGGTGCACTGAGCCAAGATGGACGCCGAGAAGCTGGTGAATGAGGGGCCGCCGCAGGGCAAGTAGCATCGCCACCCTGAGATGTATTATGAGGGTGTCCTGAAGGGTGCCCGTCTTGTGGTGGACGAGTGTGCGAAGGATGTAATTTTTGAATGAACTTGCTCGTGTGATCCTGTATTATGAAAACTTGTTCATGTGCGCTATGCAACGCTTGTTTGAATTTAATATTACCTTCTGTGTGGCTATTTATCAAATCTGAGAGATGGCCAGTCGTCGGCTTATGCCCCCATGCCACGAGTGCTGGGGTGTTCGGGATAAATCTGAGCACTCTTTTTCCCATTGTTGGGTCCTTCGAGGGAGGTGCTCAGCGCAACGAACAAGGCAATCAGACTATAATGCTTTATCACTCTCACTTAGCCATAGAAGTCTACAATTTTAAATTTTGGCGAAGCCCCTAGTATTCGGAAAGTCGAATTCGGGGCACTATACACACCTAAGCCGGACAAAGCCGACTCCTCGCCCTAAGCGGCATAAGTCTTTAGGGACTCGAGACCTCTCGAACAGCGACCGGCTCTCGCCTTATCATGACAGTTAGTTTTAGCTTTCTCTACTGAGGTGCTTGCCCAGATGAACTGGGGCACAATCGCAGTAGTTCTCCCAGTGCTACCTTAGCCGATATATCCGAACGTAAGCTACCAAAACATGGGAGCCGGGCGAACCCAACTATTGACCCAAGACATGATTCGGAGCTGATGCATATAATGCTATAAGTTCGGGGTGCCGCACTGTCGAAAGTGTTCGGACTTCTCACGTCGTATTATGGGGTATGCTTAAGCCCCTGGCGTATTGGCCGTACCAGAGTGTACGGGTGCTGAATGTCATGAATGAACATATATATATATAAAATAATAGAGAATGCGGTAATAGTCTAATGCTATGCATTGTTTACTCAAAAAGGTGCGTCGAAGCAGAATAATACAAGTAGTGCGATAAGCAAAAAGTAGGACTATTTCACATGTCCCCTCCAAGGGCAAGCTGAGGAATGGTATTTAAAGCAGGTATTTCACTCCTTATCAGAGACCACCTGGGAATTCCATGATGTGACGTAGCTTTCTGCCTCCTTGGTTGTTGTATCGTGTGTCCGGCAATCGTACTGCCGGACGGGGTTTCCAGAGAGTAAAGTCCTGAAAGAGAGAAAAAATAATAAGGCGGGAAGCCCCTAGTGCGGTTGAGCCGCGTTTTGGGGCGTGCTGTAGTTGTGCCGCCCACCTATGCCCATGGTATTTTCAATGCGTAATTATGTACGCGTGGCACGGATTTCACCGTTTGGCGGGGACTGGGGTGGGGGCCGCATTGCTATGCGAGCTCGGAGCGTGCCAGGCGGTCTTGTTGCAGATTACTCCGGGCGCGCTTGACGGTGTCTGGGT
The DNA here is from genome assembly GCF_003073215.2 of Triticum urartu. Taxonomy (NCBI): domain Eukaryota; kingdom Viridiplantae; phylum Streptophyta; class Magnoliopsida; order Poales; family Poaceae; genus Triticum; species Triticum urartu. Next base: position 479,350,264 of record NC_053028.1, read on the forward strand.
GTTTAATCACCGAACTGGTGGATTGCCTGGAGAGGCTGCTTTGTGCTTCTGCTGTGAGGGCCGCAGTGTGCTCCTCCGTGCAGAAAGAGCGCTCTATGTTTCCATTGACTGTGATGACCCCCTGAGGTCCTGGCATCTTGAGCTTGAGGTACGCATAATGCGGTACCGCATTGAATCTCGCAAATGCGGTTCGCCCGAGCAGTGCATGATAACCACTGCGAAACGGGACTATATCGAAGATTAACTCCTTGCTTCAGAAGTTATCCGGGGATCCGAAGACCACCTCCAGTGTGACTGAGCCTGTGCAATGGGCATCTACACCTGGTATGACGCCTTTGAAGGTCGTTTTTGCGGGTTTGATCCTTCAGGGGTCTATACCCATTTTGTGCACTATGTCCGATAATAAAGCAGGTTCAGGCTGCTACCGCCATCCATAAGGACTCGAGTGAGGTGAAATCCGTCTATGATTGGGTCTAGAACCAGTGCGGCGAATCCTCCATGACGGATACTAGTGGGGTGGTCCCTGCGATCGAAGGTGATCGGACAGGAGGACCATGGGTTGAACTTTGAGGCGACTGGCTCCAACGCATATACGTCCCTTAGCGCACGCTTCCGCTCCCTCTTGGTGATGTGGGTTGCGTATATCATGTTCACCGTCCGCACTTGTGGGGGGAACCTCTTCTATCCTCCGGTGTTCGGCGGCCGGGGCTCCTCCTCGCCATCACTATGTAACCCCTTATCTTTGTTTTCGGCATTTAACTTGCCGGCCTACTTGAACACCCAACATTCCCTATTGGTGTGGTTGGCTGGCTTGTCGGGGGTGCCGTGTATTTGACACGAGCGATCGAGTATATGGTCCAAACTGGACGGGCCCAGAGTGCTTCTTTTGAATGGATTTTTCCGCTAACCGGGTTTAGAGCCTCTGAATCCGGCATTGACTGCCGTATCCTCGGTATTGTCGTTGTTGATGTGGCGCTTGTGTTTGCCGCGATGTGACCTGCCATTGCTATCCTTGGTATCCAAAGTACCATGGTTCTTTGATATGTTGTTGTTGCGAGCCAGCCAGCTGTCCTCTCCCGCGCAAAAGTGGGTCATGATTGTCCTGAGGACTACCATAGATTTCGGCTTTTCCTGGCCAAGGTGCCGGGCGAGGCACTCGTCGCGGATGTTGTGCTTAAAAGCTGCTAGGGCCTCTGCATCCGGACAGTGGATGATTTGATTTTTCTTTGTCAGGAACTGTGTCCAGAATTGCCTGGCCGATTCCTCTGGCTGCTGAATTATGTGGCTCAAGTCATCGGCATCTGGTGGTCGCACATAAGTGCCCTGGAAGTTGTCGAGGAATGCGGCTTCCAAATCTTCCCAACAGCCAATGGGTTCTGCTGGCAGGCTGTTGAGCCAATGCCGAGCTGGTCCTTTGAGTTTGAGTGGGAGGTATTTGATGGCGTGTAGATCGTCACCGCGGGCCATGTGGATATGCAGGAGGAAGTCCTCGATCCATACCGCAGGATCTGTTGTACCATCGTATGATTCGATATTTACGGGTTTGAAACCCTCTGGGATTTGGTGATCCATTACTTCGTCTGTGAAGCATAGGGGGTGTGCGGCGCCTCTGTACTAGGCTATATCGCGACGCAGCTCAAATGAGTCTTGTCCGCCGTGTTTGGCCCGGCCGGATTTACTTTTACTGTATCCGGCGTGACAGTTATCGTCTCGCGTAGTGGCGTGCCCTCGTGATCCGTAGATCGATCTTGCGTGTTTTGCTTTGTCCTCCAATATGTCTCGCAGGTCTGGCGTATTTCCCCATGCCATGACATTTTTATTTGAGTGGCGTCGGGGTGCGGGCTGAGCTTTTGGCTGAAATGCCTCTCTGTCGCGGCCACGAGGTGGCCGATCAGCCGCGTCATATGCTGGAGATGTAGGTTTTAGTGCTTCCTCCTCCAGTCGGGGTAGCAACCTGCGCTTTGGGTAACTCTTGGAGGGGCGTTCGAGTTTATATTCCTCGGCCGCAAGGACTTTAGTCCATCTGTCAGCTAGCAAATCTTGATCAGCTTGAAGCTGTTGTTGGTTTTTCTTAAGGTTATTTGCCGTGGCTATAAGCCGGCGTTTGAAGCGCTTTTACTCGACGGGATCCTCAGGCATGACAAATTTGTCATCGTCGAGGCTTGCCTCGTCTTCGGAGGGAGGCATGTAATTATCATCCTCCGTCTCTCCATCTGCCGCTCTCTCGGGAGGGCTGGCTTCTCCATCCTCCTGCTCTAAATCTTGCTGGAGGGGATTGTCGTCATCTTCGGCACTGTCCAGAGGGCTATTATCGCATGTGCCGGTATCACCGCTTTTGCTTTGGCGAGACTTAGAGCGGCGCCGCTGTCGTCGGCACTTGGTTTGCTTCTTGGAGGGGTCATCCTCCGCTGTCCCATCGCCATTGCATTCTTTGGGTGTGTCCACCACATATATATCATATGATGAGGTGGATATCCAGTGCCCTGTGGGCATTGGTTCTTGTTCGTCTCCTGCATCGTCATCCATACTGTCGATGTCTTCGGAGTCGAAGTCGAGCATGTCGGTCAAATCGTCGACAGTGGCTACTAAGTGGGTGGTGGGTGGGGGGCGAATTTCTTCGTCATCGGCATCCCAATCCTGCCGGACATAGTTCGGCCAGGACTCTACTGACAAGGAGAGAGACCTTAATGAGTTCAGTATGTCGCCGCAGGGCGAGTGCTGAAAGATATCTGCGGAGGTGAACTCCATGATCGGAGCCCAGTCGGATTCGATAGGCACAGGCGCAGGCGGTTCGGAGTCCGTGGCCGGGGAAGAATCCGGCAGTTTGGCGTCACGACTCTCATGAAGGGCAAGGTCGATACTCGGCTCGATCACCACTGAGAATGCAGCCTCCATGGTGGGGTCTATCCACCTATCCATGGATGGCGCAATTCGCTCCGAATTGAGGAATGGAGCGGTTGCCGGTGCAGTCTCCCGAACACTGTCCGATGGTAGAGCTAAATCATGCTCATCATGACAGTGCGGCGCACTCGGCAGGGGCTCGAATCCGTTGAAGATCAAGTCTCTGCGGATGTCGGCCGTGTAGTTTAAGCTTCCAAACCTGACCTGGTGGGCAGGGGCGTAACTCTCGATCTGCTCCAGATGGCCAAGCGAGTTGGCCCGTAGTGCGAAGCCGCCGAATACAAAGATCTGTCTGGGGAGAAAAGTCTCACCCTGGACTGCATCACTATCGATGATGGAAGGAGCCATCAAGCCTAATGATGACGACACAGAGGAACTCTCAATGAAAGCACCAATGTCGGTGTCAAAACTGGCGGATCTCAGGTAGGGGGTCCTGAACTGTGCGTCTAAGGTGGATGGTAACAGGAGGCAGGGGACACGATGTTTACCCAGATTCGGGCCCTCTTGATGGAGGTAAAACCCTATGTCCTACTTGATTGTTCTTGATGATATGAGTATTACAAGAGTTGATCTACCACGAGATCAGAGAGGCTAAACCCTAGAAGATAGCCTATGGTATGATTATTGTTGTTGGTCCTACGGACTAAACCCTCCGGTTTATATAGACACCGGAGGGGGCTAGGGTTACACAGAGTCGGTTACAAGGAAGGAAATCTACATATCCGTACATCCAAGCGTGCCTTCTACGCCAAGGAGAGTCCCATTGTCAGTGTCAAAACCGGCAGATCTCGGGTAGGGGGTCCCGAACTGTGCGTCTAGGCCGGATGGTAACAGGAGGCAAGGGACACGAAGTTTTACCTAGGTTCGGGCCCTCTTGATGGAGGTAAAACCCTACGTCCTGCTTGATTAATATTGATGATATGGGTAGTACAAGAGTAGATCTATCACGAGATCGGTGAGGCTAAACCCTAGAAGCTAGCCTATGGTATGATTGTTGATGTGTATGTTGTCCTACGGACTAAAACCCTCCGGTTTATATAGACACCGGAGAGGGTTAGGGTTACACAATGTCGGTTACAATGGTAGGATATCTACATATCCATATCGCCAAGCTTGCCTTCCACGCCAAGGAAAGTCCCTTCCGGACACGGGACGAAGTCTTTAATCTTGTATCTTCATAGTCCAGGAGTCCGGCTGAAGGTATAGTCCGGCCATCCGGACACCCCCTAATCCAGGACTCCCTCAGTAGTCCCCGAACCAGGCTTCAATGACGATGAGTCCGGAGCACAGATTGTCTTCGGCATTGTAAGGCGGGTTCTCCTCCAAATTCCGCGTACCTGTTGAATAAAGTCTGGTTTCTTGTAAATGTTGCGCTCCTTGGCTTCTACGCCCAATAATGTCCGTCTCCCACGTGTCAAACGAATATGAAAAGTCTAAGTGTTTTTACATCCACACCCCTAGCCGCGTAAATGAGCCGCCCATTTAAAGGGATGAGGATTTAGATCCAAACCACACCTTCTCCCCTTCGCGAGTGTTCATCAGAGTGCATCCGACAAAGATCCATTCTACCATGGCCAGCCGTCGCAACTCCTCCTTTCGCCCCTCCAGCCCTCAGCCTGGATATTGGGAGAGATGCTCCATCCCACATAGCGATCTAGTAACGCTCCAGACCATGGGATTTCCCCCCCCCCCGGCCTATATGGTCCCGGTTCGAGCCGGTCTTGCCATCTATAATGGCGGAGAGCAAGCGGAGAGTGCCCCTAATCCCTCCAGAGGAGAGCGGGTATGCCTTGTCCCTTATTTAATAAGAGGGCTCGGATTTCCAATCCATCCGTTTCTCCGGGGGCTCCTGGAGTTCTATGGCCTCCAGCTACACAATCTTACTCCTGCCTCCGTATTGCATATCGCAGGCTTCGTAGCCCTCTGCGAGCTGTTTTTGGGTGTTGAGGCTCATTTTGGGCTGTGGAAAGAGCTATTCTGCCTTGTGCCCCGTTCTTACAAGGGGTCAATATATCAAGTGGGCGGAGCCGAAGTGTGGCGCATCGCCGGGACCGGATATCTATCCGGAACCCCAAAGAAGGCGTCCGAGGACTGGCCTTCGGAATGGTTTTACATAGAGGACGTCCCGCTGCTGGATCCTGTCCGGATCGGCCTCCCTGAGTTCGACAGTGCTCCACTAAAGAAGCGCCTAAGTTGGCGTCCATGGAGCCCTTAGAGGGAAAGTGACAAGGACGTCCGTTACCTGATGGGCCGGATAAGATTGTGAGCTCATTACGGACTGACCATGATCGGGGTCATGGCCGCATGCATCATGCGAGGGGTGCAGCCGCTACAGTATAGAGGCCACCCCATGTGGGATTTCAACGGGGAGGACGACGCCACCCGCTACGGCCGTAAGGGACCGGATTCGGCTACGGCCCTAACAAAGACCTTGTCCGCTTTGTACAAGGGAGAAGAGGAGGAATTTCTCCGCGTCAACCCACAGGGTGGATTTTCTATGTACAATCCCCCAAGCTGGGTAAGTGGTTTACTTGCCCATCCGTTTTGTATTCCTATTGTTAAATATTCAGTCTAACAACTTCAACGCAGGAACTGCGCCAGGCTGTTAAAGAAATAAACAGCCCTCCTCCACAACCCGAGGACCCAGGACGGTCCCTCGACCCGGCCTCTCAAGAGGATCCGGACTTATCTATGGAGCTGATTGATGGAGTGTTCCATCAATTGAGCAAGGACAACGCCTTGGTGGCCATTACGGCCGATTACCTAGGGCTAATCCCGGCCTCCCAGGTAACTGAGATCAAAGTCCCAGTACCCCGAATAGGGGTCCGCCCTCTCGTGTTTTTAGTTTCCTGATTACAACCGAGCTTTGCAGGGGAGGTTTTTGAGACGGGAGGCCGAACCTGCGGCGACAAGCCAACGAGGGGTCGCAGGGCCCCGTGGGCAGAAAAGAGGTGCAGTCCGGACCAAGGCGTCAGCGCAAAGGTATGGCGTGCCCCCTTATCCCAGGTGTTATACCTTCAAGGCATATTAACACCCGTGCTCTCTTCAGGACAAAGAGACCTCGCCGGGCTATATCCGGAGAGGCTGCCGATCGCGCCTCCACCAGCTAGGCTCCAAAGCCTGGTCCGGAGGCAGAGGCGAACACAAGGCGCGCATCGGACGCTCCTCCGACGGAGGATGTGGACAGGTTGTCTACCACCAACTCTGAGGTGGAGAGTGCCATGAACCACAGGCGTCGCCGGACAATTCTTCGTGACGCTTGTTTCTCCCGAGAGGCATTAGATGCCTTCAATTCGGGAGATGCGTACCTCCGTGCCGCTCAAAATGGTCTAGCCAGAGCCACGGAGCAATATGTAAAAGACATACGGGTAAGAAAATTTTGGTAATTATATATATATAACAGTAGTCCCCGAGACTTGAAACAGTTAGAATAACTGATTTAAGGATCATTTGTTATGCAGGTTCTTACAGAAAAGAATTCCCTACTGTCCTAGGAGCTGGAAGAGTGCAAAGCCCAACTTGAGGCCGCACTAGCCGTGGCAGGGGAGCCCAAGGAGACCCCCTCTGGTAATATACACTTCGAAAGATAAGTATTTTGTGAAGCACGGCATGGGTGCAAATCTGACAAATGAAATTGCAGATGGCGCCGGATTGAGTCCGGAAAGGCAACAACTCCTACGCCAGCTGAAGGCTGGTGAGAAGGTGCTGACAAAGGTGAGGCGGGAGAAGAACGATCTCCAAGATGCCAACACCAAGCTAGGCGTCGACCTGAAAGATGTTCGTGCCCAGCTGTCAGACTCCGTTAAGGAGAATCAGCGGCTTCGGCGCGGCATATTTAGTAAGTGCTTGAACGAACCTTTGAAAAAAAAAGTTCGGTGGGGAAGTCGACTAACAGAGTAATGTCTGTAGGTGTGCTAACAGGTCGTCCTGTAGAGGAGATGCCCGGTTCTACGGGTGACCTTCTTCCCGAGCTCTCGCAACTGCTCGAGCGAGTTCGACAGGCGATGCAAGGCATCGCCCAGGCCTTGTGGCCATCCGTCTCCATGCCCGAAGGTCTTGGAGAGCTTGCGGAGAAGCTAAAGGGAGCACGGCGGCGCTTCCAATTGTGGAAGATATCGGCCTGCCGTCAAGGCGCTAGGGAGGCCTGGGCCATGGTGAATACGCGGTACACAAAGGCTGACCCCAACCACATGCCCGAGGTCGGTCCTGTGGGGCCCGATGGGAAGGAGATCCCTGTAAGCTTAGTATACGGCCAAGTAGAATTGGCCGCAAAGTATTCCCAGCAGGACTGTAAATTAGACAGCCTGTTAGATGGTATTGAAGAGGAATATCAGTCAGAATGACTATGTAATTGAATTGACATTTGTAATGCCTTCTAGCCGGATTGTAGATCGTTTGTCATGGCCGACCTTTTCGCTTCAGCCTTGGGACCTGACGGTCCGGAGTGTGTCCGAATTCCCATGCGGTTATATAAGAACCGGGAAATGCATGGAGACCAGGCGTAGGGGTCATTAGTGCGTGAACAGACAAGTATCTGACTAGTTTCGTTATATTACATGGTTAGTAAGAAACATCTTCCAGGGAGAATAGTTCCGTTAAGGGTTCCTTTCCCTGGGAGGCATGCCCTAAAGTGCATGCCCATTCTGCGAAAAAGACGCGGGAAAAAGCATCTGGGGGCGCATAAATAAATAAGTGAAAAGATCATCTTTTAGGTCACCGACCGAATATTCCCTTAAGAAAGCTAGCTTTCGGCTTCAACCAGTCTGAGGTACACATCCGGCTGATCTGGCAGTAACAATCACAGAGGTGCTCCCTTTACCGCCTAGCCGAATAATCGGGAACGTAGGGGTAAGCACAGGAGCCAGGCAACCCAGCTTGGGCAAAACTTAAGTCATATCGATGCATATAATGGTGAAATAAAAGGTACATGCGGAAGTGTAACACATGTGTTGGGCATGAAGCCCGTATAAATAAGCTTCTGTTTAAAAGAAGCCCCCAGGTTTAATGAGTGCGAATAGAACGTCATTTGATGAGCCTTTAAAGGTTATAAGAGAAAGGAAGGGGAGAAGAACAAAGAGGACAGAGGAAGGAGACGAACAAAGAGTCCGGCTCTAGGCATAGAATCTTCGGAGACGGGCTGCGTTCCATGGGTTCGGCTCGAGTCGGTTATCCGATGCATCTCACAGGCGGTACGCTCCACCAGTCAGGACTTGGTCAATTATGAAGGGACCTTCCCACTTGGGCTTGAGTTTGTCCTTTTTCTTGTCCGGCAGGTGTAGAACTAATTCGCCAACGTTGTAATTTTTGGCCCGTACTTCTCTGCTTTGGTATCTTCGAGCCTGCTGTTGATAGAATGCGGAACGGGCTTTTGCCACGTCACGCTCCTCCTCCAATGCGTCCAAACTGTCCTGCCGATCGAGCTGGGCTTCTCTTTCTTCGTACATGCGCACTCGAGGTGAGTCATGAATTATGTCGCAAGGCAAAACTGCCACTGCGCCGTACACCATAAATAATGGTGTGTATCCGGTGGTGCGATTCGGCGTGGTCCGCAGCCCCCAGAGTACGGAGTCGAGCTCCTCTACCCAGTGCGTGTTAGATTACTTGAGGGACCACACTAATCTGGGTTTGATGCCGCTCATGACAAGAACATTTGCACGTTCGACCTGGCCGTTAGTTTGTGGGTGATAGACGGAAGCATAATCGAGCTTGATGCCCATGTTTTTGCACCAGATTTTTACCTCGTCGGCCGTAAAGTTCGTGTTGTTATCAGTGATGATGCTGTGGGGGACGCCGTAACGGTGTACAACCCCGGATATAAAGTCTATCACCGGTCCGGATTCAGCCGTCTTAACAGGCTTGGCTTCTATCCATTTTGTGAACTTATCCACCATGACCAGTAAGTATTTTTGCTTGTGGGTTCTGCCTTTAAGGGGTCCAACCATGTCAAGCCCCCAGACCGTGAAGGGCCAAGTGATGGGGATAGTTTGGAGGGCGGTGGGTGGCATATGGCTTTTGTTTGCAAAGAGCTGGCAACCGACGCATCGTTGGACTAAGTCCTGGGCGTCTACCCGGGCCGTCAGCCAATAAAAGCCTGTACGGAAGGCCTTGATTACAAGGGACCGAGCTGCAGCATGATGACCGCCGAGTCCGGCATGAATTTCTACCAGGAGGTTCCGCCCTTCCTCTTCGGAGATGCAGCTTTGGAGGACTCTGGTAGTGCTTTTCTTATAAAGCTCTCCCTTGTGGACTTTGTAGGCTTTGGATCGCCGCACTATGCAGCGTGCCTCATTTTGGTCCTCGGGGAGTTCCTGCCAAGTAAGGTAGGCGAGGAATGGTTCTGTCCACGGGGCGATGACGGCCATTATTACGTGGGCTGAAGGTGTTATTTCATTGGCAGAGCCTCCGATTGTGTCAGAATGTTCGGTGTCGGGCAGTGCGGTTGGGTCCGGGCTATTATTGTTTGGCTCCCCTTCCCATACTATGGATGGCTTGAACAGCCTTTCCAAGAAGATGTTGGGGGGGGGGACTACATCGCGTTTTGCGCCGATGCGTGCCAGGACATCTGCCGCCTGATTATTTTCCCGGGCTATATGGTGAAATTCAAGCCCTTCGAACCGAGCTGACATTTTTAGGACGGCGTTGCGGTAAGCTGCCATTTTTGGATCCTTGGCATCGAAGTCCCCATTTATTTGGGATATTGCGAGGTTCGAGTCCCCGCGCACCTCTAGGCGTTGAATGCCCATGGATATTGCCATCCGGAGACCATGTAAAAGGGCCTCATATTCGGCTGCATTGTTGGAGTCTGTGTACATAATCTGGAGTACGTATTGAACTATGTCTCCTGTGGGGGACGTCAAAACGACGCTAGCCCCTAGTCCGGCCAACATCTTGGAGCCATCAAAATGCATGATCCAATTTGAATATGTGCCGTACTCTTTAGGGAGTTCGGCCTCCGTCCATTCTGCGACGAAGTCGGCCAAAACTTGCGACTTGATGGCTCGCCGTGGCTTATAAGTTATGTCGAACAGGAGGAGCTCAATGGCCCATTTTGCAATCCGGCCCGTTGCATCATGGTTGTTTATAATATCGTTAAGTGGTACTTCCGAGGCTACTGTTATTGAACACTCTTGAAAGTAGTGTCGTAGCTTCCGGGATGCCATGAATACCGCGTAAGCAATCTTTTGATAATGCGGGTACCGTGATTTGCACGGAGTGATGACAGTGGACACATAATAGACCAGCTTTTGAAGGGGGAATTTGTGTCCGTCCGTTTCTCGTTCGACGACGAGCACTGCGCTTACAACCTGATGTGTTGCTGCAATGTACAATAGCATTGGTTCGCCAATGTTTGGCGCGACCAGGACTGGGTTTGTTGCCAATATGGCTTTTATTTCGTCGAGTCCGGCCGTGGCTGCATCCGTCCATTCGAAGTGTTCGGTGCGCCGAAGGAGGCGGTAAAGGGGTAGGGCCTTTTCTCCCAAGCAGGAGATAAAGCGGCTTAGAGCCTCCACGCATTCGGTTAACTTTTCTATTTGTTTGAGCTCCTTTGGGATATCCAATTGTGAAAGAGCTCGGATCTTGGCTGGATTTTCTTCAATTCCTCTACCGGATACAATGAAGCCCAAGAGCTTTCCGGCTGGGCCGCCGAAAACGCAATTTTCCGGGTTGAGCTTGATGTCGTATGTTCAGAGGTTATCAAATGTGAGCCTCAAGTCGTCTACTAGAGATTCGACATGTCTTTTTTTGACGACCACATCATCTACATATGCCTCCACTGTTTTGCCGATCTGGTTTGCCAGACATGTCTGAATCATGCGCTGATATGTTGCGCCGGCGTTTTTGAGCCCGAAGGGCATTGTGTTGAAGCAGAATGGGCCGTATGGTGTTATAAATGCCGTTGCGGCTTGGTCTGATTCTGCCATCTTGATTTAATGGTAGCCGGAATATGCATCGAGGAAACCCAACGAATCGTGTCCTGCGGTAGCGTCGATAATTTCATCGATGCGGGGGAGGGGGAAGGGATCCTTTGGGCAAGCCTTGTTAAGGTCTTTAAAATCAACGCACATGCGCCATGATTTGTCCTTCTTTGGTACCATCACCAGGTTTGCTAGCCAGTCCGGATGTTTTATATCTCTGATGAATCCGGCCTCCAATAACTTTGCTAGCTCCTCTCCCATGGCTTGTCTCTTAGGTTCGGAAAAACGCCGAAGAGCTTGTTTGACAGGTTTGAATCCTTTTAGGATATTTAAGCTGTGCTCGGCCAGCCTGCGTGGGATTCCTGGCATGTCTGAAGGGTGCCAGGAGAAAATGTCCCGGTTCTCTCATAGGAACTCTCACAGTGTGGCGTCTACATCAGGGTTTAACTGTGCCCCGATGGAAGCTGTTTTATTGGGGTCCATTGGATGGACCTGGATTTTGACTATTTCGTCCGCCGGTTTAAAGGAGGTGGACTTGGATCTTTTGTCGAGTACCACATCATCCCTATTCACCGTGGAGCGCAGCGTAGTCAGTTCCTCAGCCGCTAGGGCTTCAGATAGTGCCTCAAGAGCCAGTGCGGCTGTCTTGTTTTCGGCACGGAGTGCTATGTCCGGATCACTAGCGAGAGTGATGATCCCGTTAGGCCCGGGCATCTTGAGCTTCATGTACCCGTAATGGGGTGTTGCTTGGAATATTGTAAACGCTTCCCGCCCTAGCAGAGCGTGATAACCGCTGTTGAACGGAGCCACATGGAACGTGACCTCTTCGGACCTGTAATTATCTGGCGTGCCGAACACCACATCTAGTGTGATTTTTCCTGTACAGCGCGCTTCCCGACTGGGGATTATTCCTCTAAAGGTTGTGCTGCTTTGCTCAATGTGGTTCCAATCTATTTCCATTTTTTTGAAGCGTTTCCTCATAAATGAGGTTCAATCCGCTGCCGCCGTCCATGAGTACCTTGGTAAGACGAAATCCGTCCACTATTGGACTGAGGACCAATGCGGCTGGTGCTCGGGCTGTTCGAAATTTAGGTTCATCACTGGCGTTAAAGGTAATAACTGTGTCACTCTATGGGTTTATTGTTGCTACCTGGTAGACTTTGGCAAGGCTGCGGAGTGTCCTTTTTCGCATATTATTTGATTCGAAAGTCTCGAAGACTGTTAATACCGTATTGGTGTCTCTGGGGTGGCTTTCTGTTGCCTCCGGAATTAGGAGATCTTTGCCAATTTTGGCCACCTGCCGGAGTATCCAACATGCTCTAAGACTGTGAGTTGGTGTGGCGTCCTCTGTACTGTGAATTTTACACATGTCCATTAAGCCACCCTTCCAGTACGGTTCCATGCCCTATAGAGGGTTTTGCTTTTTGGTGTTTGACCCGGGTGTCTGGCGATGATGCACCCTTTTATTTTGGACTGGGTTTGTATTCAGGGACGGATCGTCCCAAAATTTTATTTCGGTTTTCCAGGCGCTTTCCATCACACAGTACTTTCGTACAATGGACGCTAGGTTAGCGAAGCGTGTAATATCACGGCGACTTATGGTGTTGAGGATTCCCTAGTCCGTGCAATTATTGCAGAAGATTGAGATTGTGACTTCCTTGCGGCAGTCCCTTATCCTGTTCCTAACCAGGAGGAATCTGGCCCAATAATGATGTACTGTTTCATCCAGCTCTTGCCTGATTTGGGATAGATCGCTTATGTTCGGGTGGGTGGGTGGAATTAAATCCGAAGCCTCACCCAATCTGAGGCTCAGAGGCCGAGGAATTTCCGAACTCGAAAATTTGGATTCCCGGATGTTGTCCAATGAATCCAGCCCGTCGCCTGACTCTAAGTTCAGGTCTTGAGTGATATCCTCCCCTCCGCGAGTATCCGGCTTGGAGGGATCGGGTATCCGGACGTAGATAGTCCTTAAGATAGATGAAGGGTCGCCGCACTGTCCCTCTACCACAGCAACGTGATGGGTGACTTGGGGAGAGTTAATCTCTCTCAGATCGGGTTTAGGCCCAATCTGGTCGTAATCCGTAGCGACTCCCAGGGCAGCGATGTGATCCAAGAGCTCATTTATGGAGGAGAGCTCCATTGGATCTAACTGCTCGGCGAGTTCCGAGCTGACATGAAGATTGTTTTCGATGGCTCGAGAGGTCATCGTCGGCGCAAAGCGGACAGGCGGTCATAAGAAAACCACCTAGCCGGAGGGTTTGGCCGACAGCCAAAGCTCCCTTAGCAACGGTGCCGTCTTTAAAGACGGGGCGAGGCATCCTTCCTGATGGCGACGACACAGAGGAACTCTCAATGAAAGCACCAATGTCGGTGTCAAAACCGGCGGATCTCGGGTAGGGGGTCCCGAACTGTGCGTCTAGGCCGGATGGTAACAGGAGGCAAGGGACACGAAGTTTTACCCAGGTTCGCGCCCTCTTGATGGAGGTAAAACCCTACGTCCTTCTTGATTAATATTGATGATATGGGTAGTACAAGAGTAGATCTACCACGAGATCGGAGAGTCTAAAACCTAGAAGCTAGCCTATGGTATGATTGTTGTTCTGTATGTTGTCCTACGGACTAAAACCCTCCAGTTTATATAGACACCGGAGAGGGTTAGGGTTACACAAAGTCGGTTACAATGGTAGGAGATCTACATATCCGTATCGCCACGCTTGCCTTCCACGCCAAGGAAAGTCCCTTCCGGACACGAGACGAAGTCTTCAATCTTGTATCTTCATAGTCCAGGAGTCCGGCTGAAGGTATAGTCCGGCCATCCGGACACCCCCTAATCCAGGACTCCCTCACCCATCCATTCACGGGACGAAATGTTCAATCTTGTATCTTCACAGTCCAACATTCCGGCCAAAGGATATAGTCCGACTGTCCAGATACCCCCTAATCCAGGACTCCCTCAACGGTCATCACCAGTAAGTATCCTGATTATTGTCACTTCGGGGTTAACGGGTCATAACACATAATAGGTGATTATAGACTTGCAAGATAGGATCGAGAACTCACATATATTCATGAAAGCATAATAGGTTCAGATCTGAAATCATGGCAGTCGGGCCCTAGTGACAAGCATTAAGCATAGCAAAGTCATAGCAACATCAATCTCAGAACATAATGGACACTAGGGATCAAACCCTAACAAAACTAACTTGATTACATGATAAATCTCATCCAACCCATCACAGTCCAGCAAGCCTACGATGGAATTACTCACGCACGGAAGTGAGCATCATGAAATTGGTGATGGAGCAAGGTTGATGATGACGATGGCGACGGATTCCCCTCTCCGGAGCCCCGAACGGACTCCAGATCAGCCCTCCCAAGAGAGATTAGGGCTTGGTGGCAGCTCCATATCGTAAAACGCGATGAATCCTTCTCTCTAATTTTTTTCTCCCCGAACATGAATATATAGAGTTGGAGTTGAGGTTGGTGGAGCATCAGGGGGCCCATGAGGCAGGGGGGCGCGCCCTCACCCTCGTGGACAAGGTGCGGACCCCCTGATGTAGATTCTTTTGCCAGTATTTTTATATATTCCAAAAATATTCTCCGTTGATTTTCAGGTCATTCCGAGAACTTTTATTTCTGCACAAAAATAACACCATGGGAATTCTGCTGAAAATAGCGTTAGTCCGGGTTAGTTCCATTCAAATCATGCAAGTTAGATTCCAAAACAAGGTCAAAAGTGTTTAGAAAAGAAGATACGATGGAGACATATCAAAAACATTGTTCTAAATAACAGCAAGCAAATTCTAGAAAAATAAAATGACGCTCCAAGAAAAACACATATCATGTGACGAATGAGAATATAGCTCCAAGTGAGGTTACCGATAATGTTGAAGACGAAAGAGGGGATGCCTTTTGGGGCATCCCCAAGCTTAGTTGCTTGGATCTTTATTGAATTTTACATTGGGGTGCCTTGGGCATCCCCAAGCTTAGGGTCTTGTCACTCCTTGTTCTCCTCATATAGATATCTCACCCAAACTTGAAAACTTCAATCACACAAAACTTAACGAAACTTCGTGAGATAGGTTAGTATGATAAATTAAAGACAAATCATCCACTTTGGTTCTGTCAAAGACAAGATTCATAATTGTTCTCACACAATGCCTACCGTAGCATATCATTTCTACAATTTATATTAATCAATATAAGCCATAGAAACTAGAAAACAAGCGAACTATGCGTTGAAAATAGAATCTGTCAAAAACAGAACAGTCTATAATGATCTGGACAACAACCATACTTCTGCTGCTAAATATATTCTGAAAATTTAGGAAAACGTAGGGAATTTGTCTATATATCACCTGTAAAAAATTCAGATCAAAAGCACATTCCATTGAATTTTTAAAATCCTGGACTGATCACAAAAGTTTCTATTTTTGCATAGAATCAAATCAACTATCATCCACACTATCCCAAAGGCTTTACATGGGACTTCATTGAAACAAAAGCTATAAAACATGATTACTACAGTAGTTTAATCATGTGAACACACAAAAACAGTAGGTATAAATATTGGGTTGTCTCCCAACAAGCGCTTTTCTTTAATGCCTTTTAGCTAGGCATGATGATTTCAATCATGCTCACATAAAAGATAAGAATTGAAACATAAAGAGAGCATCATGAATCATAAGTTCCTCTCTCATAATAGTTTTCATTAGCATCATGAATAGATTCATCAATATAACCATCACATAAAGCATTCCTTTCATGATCCAAAAGCATAGAAAATTTATTACGCTCCATATAAGCAATTTTTTTCTCATTCACAATAGTGGGGGTATAATATGAAACTCGAATACTATAAATTGTTTCCACATTAAAGGAGTATTTTTCAGTAAAAGGATATTCAAAATTATGAAAATAATCATCACTACTTTTTGTAACATAAATATCATCACTATAATCATCATAAGTAGCAACTTTGTTCTCAACATAGTCAATTGAAACCTCTTCCGGAATAGTGGAATCATTACTAAATAAAGTCATGACCTCTCTGAATCCACTTTTATCATTACAATAGGATTCAACACCCTCCAAAATAGTGGGATAAATATTATCTAAAGTTAACACCCTTCCAAACCCACTTCCATAAATATTGCAATCATCATAAATAGGAGGCATGAAATCATCATAGCAAATTTGATCTTTCGAAGTAGGCGGACTAAAAAGGTCATCTTCATTAAGCATAGCATCCCCAAGCTTGGGACAAACATTAATTGCAGCAAATAAATTCTCAAACATGTCATTCTCATCAAACATAGCATCCCCAAGCTTGTGGCTTGGCATATCATAAGCATAATCACTCTCATCATTAATAGTATGAATATCACCAATGGTATAACAATTACTATCATCATAATTTCCGAAGTTGGTGCCAAAAAGATTTCCAATATTATAGAAGTATCATTATATTCCCAATCATAATTATCACAACAAGAAATAAGCATAACAAAATCATCATCAATAGTGCTCTCGAACATTGTGCCATGAGACAAAGAAGCAATATCATCATCAAGTGCATCATCTTCCACAATTATTTTTGATACATTTTCATGAGGCACAACAATAATAGGAGCAACATTATTTGAGAGATACCTTTTTATCTCTATTATTTATTCTATTCTTCTTCTTCACGACATCATGTGTGGGTTTAATTAATTATTTCGAGCTTCTTATTGATGAGATTGGTTGAATAGGGAGCTCCTCCTCGTCACCTATTTCATCATGAAAGACAATAGGAGGGAAAGTGGAAATATTTACCCTTTCATTAGTATTCCTTTTATATTCTATTGGTTTTCCCGTCTTTCTATAGTTGGCAATATAAACATTCTCATTGCAATTTACCATGCAAATCATATAGATATTTTTTAGATTAGTTTCAATATACTCCATGAGAATGAATACTTCAAACCAACTATTTTGATGTGTTAATTCTTTACTCCCCCAAAATAGACAAAGCTCATTATAAAGTTCAAGGGTGATCAAGTTATTACAATAATTGGACACGATTCGATCATGAAAAAGCATGCATTGGAAATTAAGGTGACGAACTTTATGGCAAAGTTCACAAGTAACAGGACAAAGAGAGCATAATTTTGTAGCAAATTCATCTATCACTTTGAGCAAAAAATTGGCTCTATCATGCTTATGCTTCTTACAAAATCTATCTCCCCTATAAGGCACGTCTTCACAAAGTCTTTCCACTCCACAAAAATTGACATGCCTATAAGAAACTTTTTCTCATGACTAGTGCAATAATCATTAGCATTTTGGATATT